>NW_010223978.1:12427-53728 GCF_000690775.1 Eurypyga helias
TCTGCATGCACAAGGTCCCCTATCAATGCTGATATTTGGGACAACACTTAAGGATGGGTTTGACCATCTCTGAGTGTTCTGCTCCCCAAAAGCTGGTGGGAGGCGAGAAGCAGCCATCCAGCAAGGAACAGGACAAGATTTCTTCTTCTCATCACCCTACCCTTGAGTTCCTCCCACGTCCAGGAATACATCTTGCAGCCTTCCCACCCGTGACCGCATCACTGCTCAGTTCTGGCTAGAGAAAAAGGAATTAATGAGGCTGTCCCACCCCGGGTGGGGGGCAGAGATGCTGTGGCCAGCTTCTGACCACCCCCCCCGGCCTCCTGGCCCCCCGCCAGCCCTGCCTGGCCTTTGTGCTGGAGGCTGTTGCTCTGAACGCTTCAGCCTTCAATTTCCCGTCATAAATCAGTTTGCTGCTCTGTAAACTTGTTGAATGGTACATTTTACCGAAATCCATGCTGGCAACTGTTTGCTGTAAGAGGGACAACCGAATTTTACACCGTACCTGTTGCAAGGTCCCTGTTTTACCAGGCAGTATTTGGAAAATAACCCAGGAATGATGTCTGTGGCATCTGAGGATGGAGAATAAACAGTTCGCTGAAACTCCTCTGCCTTCTTTCCCCTGACACTTTGGGCAAACATCTTCCCTCCTTCCATGTCCCCCAGTCCTCAGTCCTCCCATCCTGGAGTCATCTGTGTAGTATATATGTATATACGCGACCCCAAAGCTGCCAGGCACCACGCTCCACATACAAACGCTGGTAAAACTGCTGTTATTTACCCTTTATTTCATTGCAATCGCCCAGGTAAGCCTGCCTCAATTAACAGCAACACGCTCTGCTCAGCTTTGCAGGACCGAGCTCTTGGCTGAACATTGGTGAAGCTGGACGGGTCAAGCTCAGCCAAGCAGATAAAGCTTGAGGATGTGTTTCTAACACGTGTCCCCTTTCTGTTTCTTTTGCAGCGCGGGGCGGCCTCCAGCCGTGGTTGCAGGGTGTGATCGCAGTGGTTGTGTTTCTAGTCCTGGTGGCCATCGCTTTTATGGTCAATAGGTTCTGGTGTAAGGAGAAAGTGTAAGTGTGGGAGCCCTGGGGCTTGTTTAGGGTTGGGCTTAGCTGCCTCTGCACGGGTCACTTCCAGATGCCTCCGTCCCCATGCCAGGGCTGGGAACACTGTGATCGGTGTGCCGGGAGCCGGGTGAGGAGAGCAAAGACTCCCTGTCCTGGTGTCCTCTCCCTGTTACTTATTGCCAGACGTGAACGTGCACCCTCCGCTCACCCTGATGCTCAGCAGGTTGGCTTCTGCCCCAGAGGCATTTAAAGGGGGCCCTTGGGGATGCGTTCAGAGCCAATGCATAATGTCATGTGTGTATATATATTTATACGGTCTGATTTGCAAATGCAGTCTTTGTTTTCCGACGAGGAACCATTGTCCTCAAACTGGATTTGCCCCCAGCCCATGGAGCAGGAGGCAGGGATGGTGTTTCCCATCTCTGCCTGAGCCTCGTCGCCTCTTCCCAGCCCGGAGGCAGAGAATGCTGAGGAGGGCTTGAGGGGGGATGGCAGTTTGTTTTAATTAATCTGGCCTCTCTTCAGAAGAGCTGGCAGTGAGGCTTGGCAGCCTGGCCCGCTGCCAGCTCCACGCTGTCACAATGACAGCAGCTATCAGCTCAAGCGGCTGCCTGTTTATGCCAGTCTGTTCCTTGGAAAAGCCTCTGAAATCACCCTTGGCTGAGAGCTGGAGGAGGCAGGGATGTGCAGGCAGGGTGGGCCTGCACCCACCCTCCGCAGCTAAACACCCCCAAAGCCGTTCATTCCACGGGCTTGCTCCAGAGTTGAGCTTTTAGGCTCTGGCTGAGGTGGAACACCCGATCCCTGCCCCATGGTTCCTTCTGTGATCCAGACTCGCATCCAAGAGGAAGCAGCTTGGCCTTGCACCTGCAGTGTGCACCCATCCTGCAGCAGGGCTGTGGTGCCCGCAGAGCCTTGTCATTTCTCTCGGTGCCGGTTGGGACTGTAGGGGATTATTTTGCAGCAGATTACATAGAAGACGACTGGAAAAACCAGTTAGCAGGCGAAAACAATCCCACGTATTGACAAATGAGCTTTGCTGACTGCCAACCCGGCACTGGGAGTATCAGGTCCAGAGCCAGGGGGTTGGCACTCGGTGTCCGGGCACTGCCCCTGCGAATCTGCTGTGAGGGCATCTTTCCTTGCCCAAGTCCTGCTGGGAAGGGGGCTGAGCTGGGCGTCCATGGCCAGGATCACACATCCAGGTCCCTTATTGTCTCTGTAAGTGTTGGAGCAGACCCTTCCCCTCTGCCATCAGCATCATGAGCTTCTCCCTGGCACGGACCCTCCATTGCTCTCTCTCAGATCCTCTCTTTTCCCTCTCCAGGGAAAACGTTGAGACAGTGGTGAGCATTGAGGACAAGCAGGATGCTGTCACCTCTAATGGCCATGAAGGGAGATACCTAACTGCTGCAGCCGACTTCAGGTGAAGAACTTGCTCAGACCTCCTACCCATGGCTCCGAGGCTCTGCTCCATCCCGTTGGGGACAGCTCAGACATCACGGTGTCTCCCATTCAGGGTCTCACACATCCCATGCACCTGGTTTTGGGGCTTTTATGCTCTCCAGGGATCAGGGAGAAGGCAGTGAGGGAGTATGCCCTCCTGCCTGGTATCCCCATGCCCACAGCTGAGCCCCGTGGTCCATCTATCGCCTTGCAACATGCTACACCACATTTTGTTATGCTGCATTACACCTTTCCAACATGGACAAAGAAGCCACCAAAAGTGGCCACAGGTCACCACGCAGATGCTGACTGTCAAAACAGTCTTGGCTAGAAATTAGAGCAATTCCCACCCCACCCCGTGCTTGGCTCTCCTCCTCACAAGGGGACCTCTCCCGCCCTCCCCACCTCCCCGTCTCACCCCTTGCTCAGCGCACACCCGCCACCAGCAAGGCCAGGGCCACGGCGGTGGCTTTGCGGGACCTGGTCTTGCTGGGGGCAAGCTCACCGCTGTGCTTCTACCTCCTGATGCAGGTCCAAAGAGAGCCATCACGCCTACGAGAACACTGTGGAGCCCGAGGAGAGGGTGATCACCACTGCCATGTAGCAGGCAGTCCGGCCAGCTGCCCTCCTTCCTCCTCTCACTCTCCTTCCCGCTGTCGCAATGGGCGTTTTTGCAGGGACCCTCTGCACCGACATTGCCCGTGCACGGTGGCTGCCCAACCTCTCCACGGCATCACCATCTCCTGATCTTTTCCTGTCTCACTTGCGGGACATGCTCTTCCGCCTCGGGTACTGGTGTCTGAATGAGCATCGGTCCCCAGGAGAGGTTTGGACATGCCACCTCTCCTACCTGGCGATCACCCCACCTGGTTGGCGAGGCTGATGTCCCCAGTCCCAGGGGACTGACCTGCTCCAGACATGGAGGGGTCCCTGCTGGGTGCCTGGGACCTCCCTGCATCCCCAGCCACCTTCCAGGGAGATGCTGATGGAAAACACGTTCTCTTCTCCCCATTTCACCCTCCTTTTTATGACCTACACCATGAATTTTAATGTCAGAACAAACCTCCTCCCCTGTACATATCTTTCCTGTGAGCAATAAAGAGAATTGTTGCCCATAGGAGAGCAAAGACGGTCGTTTTGCTAATCACCCAAAGGACTTTCTGGCATCTCAAAGCGCTGTCAGCCTTCAGGCGGTTCGGGAAGGGAAGGACACTGGGGAAGGAGGTGTGGGAGTGGGAAGGGTGCTTAGACAGACGACAGCACCCCAGTCTCCCTCAATCTCCCCTGGGTGGATCTATCTTGTATTTCTCCACTTGGACGAAGCCAAGAGCACTTTTGCCTGTGTCTCTGTGTCAACAGGGGAGAGAAAGTGCTGAAGCTTTTTTGTGCTCAGCATTTGGACTGCCCCAGAGCTGCAAAGGGCCCTCTGGGGAGGTAAGCATCACTCCTCTCCGTTTTCAAGGTGGGGAAACTGAGGCACGACATCAACCCAGCACTTTGCAGCGCTGCTTAATGGGTGAAAGGCTGCGCTCCCTGAATCCCACAGGGCACAGATCCGTGGCCAGCTGGGGACCATTCCCAGGGTTGGAGGCTGCGAGTGGCGATCACTTACTGGTGCTGCCAGGATGTGGCTGGGGGCTGCCCTGGGCAGTGCTGGCTCTCCTGGGGCAGCTGGCCACGGTGCAACCTGCTCCTGCCAGGCTGTTCATTAACCAGGGTCCGTGTTTTGCTGTGGTGGGGACAGCGCTGGGGCCACTGTGGGAGCAACAAATGCTCCCAAGTCACAGCGTTGGCACATTGAACTGGGAGGCCTGTAGCACCCTGGCCTTCCCTGGGACATCAGTTGCCCAGGTGAAGTGCAGGGTCCTCCCTTGACCAGCAAGGAAAGGGTTAAGGGGCTCTGCAATTAAGGGCAGCCCAAGGGCTGCAGGTGGAGCAGGGCTGGGAGGGCTGGGGGTTATAAGGAGGGCATCGTTGGCAAACCCTGAGTTTGGGGGGAGCAGGGTAGTTCTGGGGCTCTGCAGACACAGGGGGAGGATGTGGCAGGAGGGCCTCGGGTGCTGGAGCCACCTCTTGCTTTCTGCTGAGCATCAGGGCAAGGGGAAATGTTAGAACTGGTGTGAAACAGCAGCTGTGATGGGTTTGGATCTGGGAGGAGCCCTGGCCTCCACTCAGGAGGTGCTTTGGAGGCCCATTTGCAGGAAGCCATGCCAGAAACAAGCAGAGGCTTCTTTGCCTCTCGTTAGCAGAGCTCCTGCTCTGTGTGTTTCAACCCTGAATGGCCTTTCCTGCTGCAAGGGCTGCTCTCGCTCCGCTGTGCTTGCCAGTGACTTTAACAGCCCCAAGCCTGTTCTGGAGGAGCTGCTGCCCATGCCATGATGGTCTTCTTCCCCAGGTAGGAGCCTGCAAAACACCCTGTCTTCCTACAGCGCCAAAACCTGATGAGTATTCCCTGAAGTGAAGAAGTGGCTGTCTTGGTGGGGAGCTCAGGCCAAAATGAAATCACTTCTCACCCCCTGGAGCCCCCCAGGATGGAGTTGGGAGCTGGACCCTGGTGCCACTACTTGCCATGACCCACTCTCGCTTGCTGCCGGTGAAGCTGTTGGTGTCCCTAGCAGGTGATGAGGCAAAAATTCAGGCATGGGAGTAAAACAGGAGTCTTCCAGTAACAGACCCACCCTGAAAGGCATCTCCCCAAAAAGCCTCACGTAGGCAGGTGTTTTGAAAACGCCCTCAAGACTCAGCGTTGAGAAATCCCAGCTCCAGTTGAGAAATTGCATGAGGGTAGAAGAAAAGAGGCAGAAGGGTTGGAGGGGTCAGGTGGAGGCGTGACAGCTGCCATCCCCACCCAGCATCACGTCCGAGCTGTTCCCTTCTACCACCTTCCCTCTGCAGCTGGAGGCTGATCGAGGCTGGGTCCTGGATCTGCCCACTCCTGTCCCGGATGGGTGCTGCTCCCCTGAGTTTTCTCTTGCAGGTGCCAAACGTCACGGGTTTGTCAAAAACAAGCTCCCAGAGTTCGGCAGTAATGCTTCGCTCAGCAGGGTTTAAGGAGGATTAGCCATTGCTGTTCCTGCTGTGTCAGCACTCGGGCTGGGGGTGTGGAGAGGGGAACCCATTAATTTTTACCTCTCGGTTGCAAAAGGAGGTAGGAAAGACATCCCTATAATGAGTAACAGCTGGAGTTTGTTCCCTGGCTTGCGCACACTCTGAAGACGTGACGGATGCCTGAGTCATTCCCCTGGAAGTGCCTGGGTGCAGGTTTATGCTGGGTGCTTGGTGGGTCCCTTTCCCCGTGGATCCCTCCTGTGGTTTTAAGTCGAAGCAAGCAGAGGGATGGGGCTTTGCCTTTGCACATTCTGGGTAAGCCCAGGAACCTTGATGCTTGGTCTTACCCCAGACAGTTCACTTTCCTGGGGAAAACACCTTTTGCAAGAGCCACTGTTACCTCCCTGGTGGCACCTCCCCTCCACACAGTCCATGATGCTGTGTGCCTCAGTTTCCCTGGTCCATCAAGCACAACCCGAGGCTGGCTGTGCGAAGCAGGCTGCCTTCTCATGAGCCATGCAGCTGGCTCATGGCTGCTTCTCGGTGTGATCCTAAAAAGAACAAAAGAGAGCGAGATACATGAAATTTATTGTTGGAAAATCTTAATTAGATTTTAAGCCCCAAAGGGAGAAAAGTGAGGTATTATCTGACACAGCTAATGAGTGTTAAGTGTCCATTGTTATATTTCTTGTTTACCTTTCTGTGCTGACTGATACGGCCCGGATCCTTGCCTGTACTGCCATAATTAGGATATCTCATCTCTCGCTGATAGGGTCGGGGATGCTCTTTAAAGCACAATGCTGGCTCATCCCTCCCCGGCAGGATGAGCGTGATCGGGAAGGCAACTTCTGGCATCTTGGTGCTTGTGCCTGCTAAGTTGACCCTGTGAGCTGGGGGGTGCCCTCCAGAGCAAGAGCTGTACCTGATAGCCCCCAGGTGATGGGCACCTTCGACAGCCTCCGTGACGTCTCCAAAGGGTCCTGAGCCAACATGCCTGGGAGACAAATCCTTCCCAGTGCACGGGGGGAGACTGTATCCTCCACAAGTCACCCCATTCCCACTGATGAAGTGGAAAGGAACCCATGGGTACCCCATCCTACCCTCACTCTGTAACCCCAGTATCTCCGAAGTTTGGTCTTCAGGAAGATGTTCAGGGTGGGGACCTGCTATGGATAGTCTCCTTTTGGGCAGAAGATATTCAGGGTGGTCTTTTTGCACTACCACCTTGTTACAAGATGTGTCACAGCTTTCCTTTATAGCCCAGGAGGGTGCAACACATCTCTGGGACCCCGAGATAACAGGACGTCTTGTTGAAAGCCACTTCTTCTCTGGTGCTTCACCGATCTCTGCAAGGGTCTTTAGCTGTGGAGTTTTAAGGTCATAGACCCACAGAATGGTTTGGGTTGGAAGGGACCTTAAAGACCATCCAGTTCCAACCCCCCTGCCATGGGCAGGGACACCTTCCACCAGACCAGGTTGCTCCAAGCCTCATCCAGCCTGACCTTGAACCCTTCCAGGGATCCACATCCACAGCTTCTCTGGGCAACCTGTCCCCGTGCCTCACCACCCTCTCCGGGAAGAACTTCTTCCTGATACCCAATCTAAACCTCCCCACTTTCAATTTAAACCCGTTCCCCCTTGTCCTGTCACTACAGGCCCTTGTAAAAAGTCCCCCCCAGCTTCCTTGTAGCCCCTTCAGGTACTGGAAGGTGCTATAAGGTCTCCCCAGAGCCTTCTCTTCTCCAGGCTGAACAAGATACTTCTGTTCCAGCTGTGACTACAACCCTGGAGCAGCTTGGGCAGGTGGACACCCACCATATAAATTATTCCAAGGTGGTTTAATTAAAGACTTGCTGTATGTAGGTAAACCACTGCTTCAGCCAGGACCACCAGCTTCAGCCCTGGCCCCAAGCAGTGTAGCCTGGGGTTTATGTCCTGGCATTGGGCACCTTAACACCCAAGCACTGAAATTTGGACCTCCAGAAGCAAAGAGGGTGCCTGTCCCACCATCACGGTCCTTTGGGCTGGGGAAGAATCTCAGCCACCCAGGTGGGAGCTGGGAGCACAGCGTGTAGGGGTGACTGTGTGTGGGCAAGGGGGCTGCAAAGTTTTTGGTCTCGATTCAAGCCACTGAAAGCCAGAAGTAAAATACCATCCACTGTTGGTTTATACACCCGCAGTAGCCAAACAAACATCCCCGGAGCCTGTCCTTATCACTTTATTACACCTGCTAGAGTGAATAGATTAAAGAGGATGGGGGAGGGGGGAGAAAGCAGAAGAATCCAGCAGAAAAAACTGGGTTTTGGGATTGTTAATTATTCTCTGGGGTCTCTAATCTTTAACTGGCAAACAGCATCACTAACTGTCTTAAAGCCCCTCCTGGAACATCCTGATAATAAGCCATCTGCATGAAGGCACCCCGTTATCTGCCCTCCTCCAGCCGCCTGTGACATGGCTGGAGTGGGAGATAATGAATGTGTGGTGTGTAATAACGACACGTCATTCATGATTATCGGCCTGATACCCAACCTTTTAGCTCCATTGTTTGTGCTTCAAAAAAAAAAGAAGAAAAAAAAAAGAGAAAGAAAAAATAAAAAGGAGGAGGGAATGAAGAAAAAGGGGAATTTTTGGAGCTATGGGCTGTCCCGGGGTCCCTGAAGTGTCTCCCTGCCAAAGGGGTTGGCTCTGGTAGCATCTCCCAGAGGGTTTGGTGGTAGCCTGGAAGGACGTGCCCGTGGATTGGCGGCTGCTGTAGCCATGGTGATGGAGGGAGAGCACTGAGACAGCGCAGAAATGTCACCGCTCGGCAGGGAGACATTTGGGGCAAAGGCTCGGGCGATGAGACCTGTGTCACTGGGCGCTGCCTGGCTCCTCGCGCTGCTTTTCGCTGCTCTCGAAGCCGTTTAGCTTGACTTGGCAGAGGAGGTTATCTTGAACACGCTGCTGTCCAGAAACTGCCAGCGTGTGAAGGCGGGGGGGGATGTTTGGGTTGCCTGGTTTGACCTGGATAAGCTGAAAAGCAGAAGAATTTTCTCCTGGTTGCCTCTGCATTATGGCTCCACGATGCATCGGTGCTGTGAGATCTCCCCCCTAAAGCTTTGGTCCTTCAAACTGCAAACCCAGGTTAAATGCGAAGCTTAACAGGGAGAGACTTTAAAGTATTTGGCAGAGGTTACTTCAGTTGTTGTCAGAAATGCCTGGAATAATGATCCTTCTTTTGCATAAAAAATGGCAGTAGTCTCTTTCCTGAGCAGCTTTCTCAATGCGTTTTCCCCAGAGAAGGTCTCTGCTGGAAGTGGTTGGGGTTTGGCCATTCCTAGTAGTCAGGGGGACTCTTGGAAACCAAAAGAGCAGCCTCCTTCATGGCAGTGAGTAGGATGATGGCCTCAAAACGCAGGGCTGGGAGGCCAAGCAGGGCACTGTGTGTACACAGCAGCTGTGGGTCCTCATGAGATCTAGCTTTTCCTGCTCTGGTCTTATCCCCAGATGCCCAAAGCAGAGGATGCCACAGGGACATACTCAGATGCTACCTAGTTTCCTGTGCAACCCCCCACCAAGGAGACTGGGACGGTTCTTTGTGGCCAAGTGCTTCCCAGACTCATTGCTTGGACTACAAGCCGAGGGTGGATGAGAGAGCTGCAAGGTGGCTTGCTTGTTCCTGGGTGGGTGGCTGAAATGTCTGATAAATAGGGCCGGTAATGAAAAGCTGCATCAAACTGCTGCCCTCCAACGGCATTGCTGTGCTGGAGCTGCGGAGGAGGAGAGCTGGAGCATGACCTTTGAGACCAGCCTGAGTCCGTCAATGTGCAAAGGTGGTGGCACCGGCACCTACACAACCTGCACCTGGGGTGGGAAGGGGTCTGAGTGGGGAGAAAAGGAACTCTGGCTCCAGCTGCCTTACAAAATAAGCACAAGCTGCACCTTGCTGGTTATTTGCAGCATTCCTGTCCCGTTAGGTACGGGGAAAGCCAAAATGAAGGTTCAGATCCAGCCCTAGAGGAATTTTGTTTCTCAAACCGAGGATGCAGCAGGCAGCAGAGAGGAGGATCAGGGAGCTGCAGGGGTTTGTGCAGATGTGGAGATGCTCAGATTTGGCTGTCCTGATCTGGCCACAAGCAGAGTTGAGCTGCCCAGGTGTAGTTTAGCTCTATTAGTGCCTACAGTGATGCTGGTGATGCTATTGCCATAGGTGAGAGCTGGACAGTCTTGTCTCTCACCATGGCATGGCATGTGTGCAGCTCTCTGTGCCTCAGTTTCTCCTGATAGCTGCTGACTGCCCAGACACTCACAGTGACAAACTTTCCCTGTGCTCTGGGTTACACCACCATCGTGCTGAGGGCCGTGATGGAGCAATGCTTCTTCTGCTGCCCCACACAGCTGAGCGTGGGGATGGGACAGGGATACTCCCAGGGATGGGGCTCATCAGCTGCTCTGCTGCGCCTGGCCATGCTCTCTGCCAAACCCCAGGGGTTTTGCCAGGGACCAGGAAGGACTTTGGGTTTTTCTGGGTCTCCCACTGCCACCTAGTGATCCATTTCCCGCCCCAGACCTGCAGCTCACCCAGCAGGTCCCTCATGGTCTGGGAGCCCATCTATGGCAGGTTCTAGGGTGGGACCTGCATTGGGTCCCTGCACCCCCAAAAAGAGGTCAGCCCCATGGCCAGTCCCCACCTACACCCCTTGGGAACCTCACTCCTGTACTGAACGATCAGTTCTCAGCTTTTGCAGAAAAGGGCTTGAGACGGACTCGTGCTCCCTCTTGGGATTTTTTTATTTGCAAGTTGATTTTGTTCTTGCCATCAGCATGTGATGATTTCTGTTTTGCTTTGTTTGACCCCAGATCATTTCAGTTATTTCCTTACCATGGAAACTCTCAGAGGCAGAGGCGAGGGCTTGGTGACCCACAACATGGGAGGGGTGGAAACAGGTTCCTCAGGCTCAACCAAGGGGCAAACCCACTGAACCAACCCTTGCGGCTTGAGAAAACACTAGCAGGGCTGCACCTTTGGGTCCAGCCTTGCCTCTGACCTGCCAGGATCCATCCTGCACTCCCCTTGGCCTGCAAATTCAAAGGAAGCCAAAGCCACTCTTGGAGAGCACCTCCATGAGGTGTTATTCTCGTTCCAGAGAGGAGAGGAGGGCAAGGCTGATCCCACATTGTTTTGGGGGTGGAGAGTGTTTTCTCTAGGTTAGCTGGTGACCAGTCTCTGCACTGGCTCCTGAGCACCCTCAGCTCAAGGAAGTTCAGTGTCAGGGCAGAAAACCTGCTGTCATTCATCTCTGTAATGGCAGGCACAGTGCCAGCCTCAGAACGGGTTAGGGGGAATTATCTGGAGGGTGGTGTGTGGGGATGCTGTGTGGCTGCAGGGAGGAACTCTCTTGCCCCTGGACACCCATGCTGGAGTCAGGGGAGAGACGTTTGCAGGCAGTGTCCAGGCTTTAGGCATCTTGGCAAGCCACGCTGGCACTGTTCACCTCTGTGCCCGAGCAGGGAACTGTCAGTGGTGCAAATACACAGGCAGGTGACAGAAGTCCTGCCAGACAGCGTGTGAGGGCAGGCTGGAGGGGAGGAGATGCGCGGGATGTGGAGGATGCCAATGGAAGTGAAGGCTGAGCCACAGCCGCACTGCGAAACCCCCCGGCAGAGCTGTTCCTTGTGCGAGGATGGGAACTGGACCTGCTGGGTTTGGGGTGTGTGCGAGGGGGCTCAGCGTACCCCCCTGGACAGCAGCAGGGGAGAGGTTAATGTGGATGTCCAAGGTGGGTCTGTTTGGTGTCCCCTTCTTACACTTCTGGGTGGAGGATGATCCTTGGGAAGGAGCCTGCACCCCGCTGTGGTACCCCATGAGGTCAGCGAATCTTCTTCAAATGCAGGTGGATCCCATTGCTGGACCTGAGGATGACCTGTGGAGTCAGTGTGGGAGGCTTGGACGGGTCAGGGAAGAGCTTGAAGCGGAGCAGGGTCAGGGCCAGAGCCACCTTCATCTCGTTCATGGCAAACTGCTGCCCGATGCAGTTCCTGGGGAGAGGATGACAAAGGCTCTGATTGCAGGCTTCATCCCCGACTGCCCCCGAGCTTGGCTCAGCCCATGCACGTGCTGGGGGACCTCCAGCTGCTGCAAGGATGGTGCCACAGCTTACCGAGGGATCCCCTGATGGCACACCAAAATGCTCCCAGCTCTGCAGTGGGGTATTGCTCTTTTTTATTAATAAGCATCGATAAAAGATATGAGATTGAGAGAACTGCATCTTACTTCGCTATAAAGTGATGCATGGATCTAAAACCCAGACACCTCAGAAATGTGATTTTTTGGCTCTGTGTGGCTTATCTCCTCTTGCAAGTTACTGAGACCTCAGTAGCCTGCATCTGACTATCGATACAGCAGGAAAACAACAGAGACTTGCGCCCAGCTTGGCTTTGAGGTACACTGGGAATTCACCCCTAAACAAGGGATGCCGTGTTCCCAGTGAAAGCAATAGAAAATGTAAACCCCTCCCCAAATCCACAAGAAGAGCATGCAAAACCCCACAGTGACAACAGAGCTTGAGGCATGGGAAACACTTTGGAGCTGAGGGAGCGTGGTGGAGATCCTGTTAGGGAAAACCTGCTTGAGTTGGCCAAGCCAACTTGGCTCATGGGCAGTGAGGGAGGATTACTTCAGGAGCTTGTCTCTGAGCTAGGTCTTCCATGCAAGGAAGCCTACGGGGAGGAAGAGGGATGAAGAATCTCCCACCTGGATCCAGCAGAGAAAGGTAGGAAAGCATGGGAGTGCCTCTGTGCTGAGTTCTCTGGAGAAAACCTCAGAGGATCATAAATCTGTGGGAACAACAAAGGCCATTTGGTCAGTGTTTGGTCTGATATGAGCAGCACTGGGTTCTTTCATGGTCCCCAAGGCAGGACTGGATGTGGCCTCAGCTGTTCCTGGGAGAGCTGCATCTGACAGGCATCTTTCTGGAAAGACACTGGGTGGATGAGGAAAGATATATTCCCTTGGGGATGTGCAGATAACCCATTACAGTGCCCAAGATGCCTGCAGGTGTTTTCTCATCCATGGTAGCAATGATCAAGTCAGAATCCCTTTGGTCCAGAGATGCCTGATCCTGGCTCTCCAGATAGGCACTGCGCACCCTCCTTCAAGTTTCCCAGCTATTTCTTTCCTTGAAGTCTCTAAGATACCAGCTTCAGATCACATACTGCTTGGGGGGGCTTGGGACTTCTCATACCACGCTGCGACCTAAGTCTGTCCAGGGCAGCTGAAAGCATTCTGCATATCTGTGTCACCATGCATGCAGACGGACTATTCAACACCCGTTCCCAGCACTTTGTCATGTTCAAACCCTTTGGGGTGTTTGTGACTTCATTGAACTTTGCATTTAGATATGGATTGTTGGAATAAGAGGAGAAAAAAAAAAAAAAAACATGGCAGGGTGGCACAGGCTGCATTGTACAAGGGGAGTGGATGCTTGGGCTCACAGATCATCTTCTCCTTCTTGTTATGTTGTGATTGTGAAATATATTCTTGTTATATTGTTATTGTGAAATACCTCGGGGTCCTCCCACACATCCCGGTTCCTGTGAATAGCAAATATGCTCAGTATAACCTGGAAGCCTGTAAAAGAAAAGAGAGAAAAAACTCCTGACACCTCGGAGTGAAACCCCAAGTGAGGTGTTTGTGGAATGATCTCCTTCCCTGGACTCTTCAGGGGCTGTTGCAGGAGATCTGGAAGGGATGGTGGCCAGCCTGTCCAGGCAGGTCACCTCCTGAAACCCTGACATGGAAGGAACAATGGCCTCAGAGCTTGGTACCAGGGTATTTCTTGACCAGGAACAACACTCTGCAAGTCCCCTTTGAGCTCTGTGAACACCCCAGTGCCTTGGAGCACCCTTCTGGGCCGACTGTGATGGCAAGCTGTGGTGGCCCTCACAGTGGAGAGAGAAGAAAAGCTGGAAGCTCTATCAGCTCCATCAGCCCCCCCTGCCAGCAGCTCTAGGGAGGATGCCCCACTTGTCCCAGACAGCAGCATGAAGAGGAATGAACTCAACCGACCTGCTGGCAAGCTGCGTCCATCAGGAAACGTGACAGGTTTAGAGAGTTGTCGGGACACCGAAGGAACTGGTGGGAACAGGCGCAAGCTCTCTTTGATGCACATCGTGGTGTAAGTCATCTTCCCAAGGTCCTCCCTGAAAGCAAACTGGGGGGTCAGGCTGTGTTTGAGTGACAGCAACGGGGACACAGTGCTACACAGTGAGTGGGCTGGACTGCCATGTCTCCTGTCTCCTGTTGGGGTTTCTCCTTCTCCTAGTCCTCCCCTTGCTGCCAGCATTGCTACATGAAAAGCAAAATGCCCCAATCCAGATGCCTTATAAGGTAGATGGAATTTCCTTCTCAGGATCATAGAATTGTAGAATGGTTTGGGTTGGAAGGGATGATCCAACCGCACCCCCCCTCCAGTGAGCAGGTACACCTTCCCCTAGACCAGGTTGCTCAGAGCCCCATCCAACCTGACCTTAAATGTTTCCAGGGATGGGACATCCACCACCTCTCTGGGCAACCTGTTCAGTGTTTCACCACCCTCACTGTGAAAAATTTCTTCCTGATATCTAGCGTAATCTACCCTATTTCAGTTTAAAACTGTTACCCCTTGTCCTATCATAGCAGGCCCTGCCAAAATGTTTGTCCCCATCTTTCTTATAAGCCCCCTTTTAGTGCTGAAACGCTGCAATAAGGTCTCCCCGGAGCCTTCTCTTCTCCAGGCTAAACAACCCCAACTCTCTCAGGCTTTCTTCATAGGAGAGGTGCTCCAGCCCCCTGACAATTTCTGTGGCCCTCCTATGGACCTGCTCCAACAAGTCCATGTCTTTCCTGTGCTGAGGACTCCAGAGCTGGACGCAGCACTCCAGGTCGGGTCTCACCAGAGCAGAGTAGAGGGATAGAATCACCTCCCTCGACCTGCTGGCCATGCTTCTTTTGATGCATTGTCATTAATGTCATTAATGAAGACATTAAACAATACTGGTCCTGGTGTGGACCCCTGAGGGACACCACTTGTCACCAATATCCATTTGGTCATTGGGCTGTTGACCACTACCCTCTGGATGAAACCATTCAAACAATTCCTCATCCACTGAACAGTTCATCCATCAGATCTCTCTAATTTAGAAGGGAGGATGTTGTGAAAGACCTTAAAAGGATAAGTGAAAAGAGTTCAGAGTAAAGGAGTAAGAAATCCTAGCTCACCACTCAATGGTATCTCTCTCTCCCAAGATCCCCTGGATCTCCTCCCTGCACCGTTGCTGGTACTCTGGATGTAATGCCAGGCAGTAGAAGAGCCAGGAGATCCCGCTGGCTGTGGTGTCGTGGCCCTCAAACATGAACGTGTCCACCTCAGCACGCAGGTCCTCATCAGACAGTCCAGCTCCATTCTCATCCTAAAAAAGGGGAAAGTATATCATTCTTAAGCGCACATTAATCGGACTTGGACCTTTGGGTATAAAAATAACCCTTCATGATGACAAAGAAGGGGCCCATTTTAGTGTCCCTTGGATGTCCCTGTACATCAGGAAGTAGGCCAGTACCAAATATATCCAATATGTGTGAGGTCAGACCTGATGTTTGCTGACTCTGCAGTCAACAGAGCTACACAGGTGGGCTTTGGTGGGATACCAGTTCGTGGTCCTTCAGAAGGACACCCAATATGATCCCCTGCCCAGGGTCCCTGTTAGGTTTTTCAGTAGTTTGATTCTGACGACTTTAGTTTCAGATAAAGACATTAAAGAAAGCAGGACAAGTGAGCACAGCACATATCTCCTTCCTGAACTCCAAAATGGCAGCTCCTGTCCAGAGTATCTGAACATCTGTGTGAAGGTAAAACTGCGGAAGAGAAGAAACAAAACCTCTTAAAAGGATTACAGCCATGGTGGCTTCCTTGTAACCTTTCCAAAGATCTCGTTCTTCTCTGGTTTCTGACGGCTCACTTACTTAAACTATTAAAGTGTTCAATGAAAACGAACAAGGAAGATGAAGTTTGAGCTTCTCATGTTCTGTCACACATTTGTATTTCCTTCCCTTTCAATTCACCTTTCCCTGAGCTAGGAAATCTGAGGTGGGGAAGCTGTTGCCAGCAAATCCAGCCAGGGGTGATGAGCTCCCTGCTGATTCATCCTCGGTGCCATTCAGGTGTGTTCTTCAGCATTGGATACGATTATTTCGAACATTCACCTTGGTACAAAGAAGAATGTCCAGAAAATCCAGGTGTCTCTTCTTCTGGATCTTGTCAAGTTCCTTCTCACTGGAGAGTAACATCTTTCTTTCTTTTATTACCTTGTCTGTATAGAAGAATGGTCAGTCAGATGTGTCCTGCCCCGTCAGAGACCTCATGTACTTGTCCGCTTGGTCACAGCTCGGACTCTGTTTAATGTGTAACCCTCTGGACAGTGCATGCTGCCACCCCTCTCCGAGCTGCTCCAGATACAAGTAGGGGAGAGGTTCAGCTGGGAGGCAGGGCTGGGGAGAAAGGGGGAGAAATACCTGTGTGGGTATGGGCCAGCTTGCAGGCGTTGTGAAAGTCACGGCCGTTGCGAGTCAAGTTGTAGAAGATATCCTTGTAAGAAAAAGTCCGGAACCTGCTGCTCACGAGATGGCTCAGGTCATAAACAGCTCTGATATAATAGTCTGAGTTGCTGTAAGGCGACCAAGGTTACAGCTGGTGTTAGCAACATGAGTGGGGAAACAGGAGCGCTTGCTTTCCCAGGATTTGAAAGTTCAGGCACTGACCTCTGAGTCTGACAGTTGTTATTATAACTGAAGGCGCATTTCATGATGCTGTCTAGTGTCATCAAGCTGACGTCCTGAAAGAGCTCCACTGACTTCCTGTCTGTGATCTTCCTTTCCCATTTATCCTATGGTGGAGAGGGGTAAGGAGGGACAGACAACCACCTACAATCAGGTCACATTTTCCTGTCTCTCTTCCCAGATCCACACTGCTCATGACATTCTTTTCTGGCAGCAGAGGACCTATGCAGTCTGTGAAGCAGATCAAACTCTTCTGTGCATTTCTTTTTCCAGGTTTATCATTACTGTGCTAAGAAAGGATGTTCTAGCAATAGCTGATTTTATTGGAAAGCAGATGAAGGAGATAGTAAGTGGAATGGCCAGAGGAAGGTGAAGGGACTGATTTCAGAACTTCAAAACTACCCAAACAGTTCATTGAAACTCTAGGAACCATCTAAGTCCAGTCTGTTTCCCTCAGTCATTCCCAGACATGATTATTTTCACTGGTGCACAGATGAAACGTAAAAGTAGCAGGAGTGGTGATTCTTACCAGCATCACCTTGACTGAATCTGACATCAGGGTCACATAAGATTTCAGCACGTCATAATGAAAGGCTGGGGTGAGCAGCTTCCGATGCTGGAACCATTTGGTTCCATCCAAGATCAACAGTCCCTGCCCTGGAGACACAATCAGCAAAGGCACAATCAGCTCCTCCAGACCCTGAGCACGGCTCTGACAGCCTCACTGCTGCTTTTGGCCAAGCGCAGGCTAATGTGCGTGGTCTGGGTGGAGGAAGAGTTGGTGGAGCAGCCTTTTCTCTGGCTTCTCTGAGGCCGATCACAGCAGTGCTCGTTGGAGGGAGGAGAAGCATGCCCACGCATCCTTCACTGCAACCGGCTGAGCATGCCTGGTCTACCCCAAAACCAAAGCCTTGATGGCAGAGGCACAGGATTTGGTCTCAGATGGATTTTTCTGCCCTAAATTAAATACTTGGCTGCTTTTTGCAGCACACCCTGACACTTGTTAGCAGGACCCCAGAGGGTTACCTCAAAGCTGCGTGCAAGCCATCCACCTCCCTATCCTTGGTGTGTCACCCCAGTTATCCATGGTAGCACTCAGTCCCTGAGCAAACTGAAGGCTGCTTTGTGGTGGCCGGGGTGTGTGATCCAAGGCAAAGCTCCACGACAAGGTGGGCACCACCGGTACTAATGCTCACACACAAACAAACCCTCTCATTTGCAAGCTCTGGTTTTAGAATGGAAGAAAACAAAATGAAGGAAGATGAGAAAAGCCTCTGAAATGTGCAATATGCCTGAAAGAGATAATGGAAGAGAATGACTTACCGATCCAGGGAACTAAGAATTTGTAGGGTATCTTGGACTTGCTATCTGTACAGCAAAATAGAAACCAGAACAGTATGAATGTCTGATGAATTCAACATAACAAAAAGAAAATTCAGGATAAATTAACATGAGAGTATGTCCTCCAAATCACAATGTAGAATTAGTTTCAATTCCATGTGTAAAGTACTCTAACACTAGAGGTAGAGTTTAAAAGTGGTCTTCCACAAATATGACCTTAATGGACTTGAGAAAACCAGAGAAAGGTGTAACAAAATTTGTATGTGAAGAAATGGTCATGGCAAATCTCAAAGTTGAGAACAATGAATGGGAGTTACTGGAGATGCCCATGTAGGTACCACTCACAGGCATCATGCTCCACAGAAGGAGCAGAGGGGAAGAACTGAGATGTCTTCTGAGAGCCATTGCCATGACAGGCAACCAACATTACTGGGTTTACTGGGAAGCACAGATACTGCGGTGGTAGATGCCATGGAAGACAGTAATAGCAGCGCTAACAGAGACAGTGGACTGGGAGGAACAGGCACGTGGTCACTGTTTTACATGAGAATATGAACTGCTCCCTGAAACCTGGGGTGGGCTAGGAGTTTGAGGAGGGGAGCAAAGGAGGAATTGCTGTAGCTGTGAAGGAAGCTGGCAAAGGGGATGACTCCAGGCAAGGTTCCTATGACTTTCTCGGTAGTGTCAAGGACATGACTTCCCAAAAACAGATGGAGAGACTTACCCGTGCGGCCAAGTATGCTTTTGGCATATTCAGGATGGTGGATTATTAGAGAAGGCAGGACTGGCCCAAACCATCTGGGAAAGGCATAGGGGTATTGTTCTCCCCATGAGATGAACTGATAAAACATGTTTTCGGTAGTTATCTGCAATGACAGTTAAGCAGGGAGACTGAACTCAGGCAGAAAAAGAGGGATGTGCCAGGGAGAGCAGAGGCTAAACTTGCCCTCTCATGGGAAGCACACACAAGACGTCCTCTCCTGGAAAACAAGAAGAGAGTGGGCAGACTTGCACCGTGTGTTTTCCATGCTGCAGGTGGAGGAGTTGCTGGACATGGCAAAGGGACCGTGCACCAGTGGCAAAGGTGTCCTGCATCACAACAGGGCTCCATGGAGAGCCCTTAGCTGGTGCACAGCTGCAGTCAAACCACGTTAGGACAGCCTGGGCTTGGAGAAGCTTGGTGTTGCACTCAGGAGCTGCAGCTGGCATGGGCAATGCCAGGACGCCTGGTGAACAGGCCGGGGGGACCAAGGCTGTTACACCCCTGCTGTCTAAATTGAGCGGTGCAAGGTGAGCAGGCAACGTGAAATCAAAAATATCTTCATTATAGAAGGATGAAAATGGCTGCAATAAAATGCCCTGGTTTTGTGTTCATGACTTCTGAAGTGGCTGTAGGGGGAAAGACTCTAATTGGTAGAAGGTTTAATGCAGAAGACAGACATTTTATTGCTCATATTTAAACAACTCCATGAAAGCCCCAGAAATCATCTAACTCCACTTTAAGCACATGATCAAAACCAACGCAGCTCGTCTTTTTACCGAAATTATGCCCATCTCATATGCAGACACACTTTCTGCCTGCCCTGCAAAAGCCTTGGCACTCCCTGTACAGACATCCTCTCCTGTCGGAAGGGACACGAACAGGGGACATGCACACCCCACTTGGTGCATGCTCTCATCCTGACCAGTATCTTCCACAGTTGTTGGGATAAACCCTGACTGAGCCCAGTTCCCTTCTCACCTGATGATTGTGGCCATAAAGCCAGTGTTTCGGGGGACCAGGGAATGCCTCCAGAGCTTTGATGAGTTTCTTCCTCTTCTGGTAGAACTGGACCACCTTCAGCAGCACGAAGATGACACCGAGCACCACAGACAGCTGCAGAACAACAGCAGAAGGTCTGGAGATGCTGTCTAGCAGAGACCCCATGCTGGCCCTGTATCCGGAATGCCTGACACTGCCTTCTCCTGCCTGCTCCTCTTCTGGTGCTCTTATGCCTGCAGCTGACAGGGAGCTAGGTGCAGGTAAAAGTTCTTTCTCTCCTGCTCTGCTGGAGCTGAGCCTGGTGAAGCCCCACTGGCAGCAATTTATAGCAGCAGGAACATGATGGTCAGCAGCGCCGACCGCTGCAATCAGTCAGCTTGGCCGGCAGCCCGATTGCCTGCTGCTCCTACACACCCTTTGACCTGCTTCCAGTGACCTGGGGATGGAGGTGGCTTGTTAACAAACAACCTGTACGTATTTGCCGCTTTCTCTGAAGTCCCATGCACCCCAGCAGCAAGGGAAAGCGCTCACAGTCATCCGTGCCCAGGTGGACAAGGCCATAGGAGGGAGGAGGCAAGAGGTAGCAACGCTTGGGCTCTAGCTGAGCTCCATGGTGTCCTCAGCCAAATTCAGGTCTGGAAGCCATTCATCCACCCGTGTGAAGTGAGGAACAAACAGGCCACCTCTGCCAAACGCACAGGCCGGATGGATCCAGCTGCCTCCAGCTGTAAAAGCAGTGCTCTGTGACTGAAACATCACACAGCACTGCCGGACTATAATCCAGAGAATGGACATACACCCCATCAGCTCGCAAGGGACTGTGGACCTGTTCTCCAAGAAGTTCAACTGTAGGCAAGCCAGGAGGCAAAACTGCTGCCCAGAATTGCCATGGCCAGTAGGTAAGACATGAGGAGGAGAGCAGCAGAGCAGTAAAATGGGCTGCAGCAAGACTGAGGACATGTCTAACCTGTTAGGAGGGGTGATGGTAAGGTCATGTCCCCTCCACAGTCCCGGTGAGTCCTCCTTCCCCTGTCTACACGGCATCTCACCATCCTTCAAAAAAGGCTCCACATCACCACATATGCGTCTAACCTGTTAGGAGGGGTGACCGTAAGGTCATGTCCCCTCCACAATCCCAGTGAGTCCTCCTTCCCCTGTTTACATGGCATCTCACCATCCTTCAGAAAAGGCTCCACATCACCACATATGCTTGGTTGGGCCCCAGGTAAGACCCCTTCTAGCAATCCCTGAGCAGATCCTTCTGGTTACCTGGGCTCACATCCCGTAGGCGCAGAAGCCTGGGAAGTCTTGGAGGGAATTGAGGGGTTGGGGGAAGACTTGGGCTGCAAGTCTGCCGCATGTGGGTGACTTCCAGGCATATTGCAAAGAGGAGGATCTCCAGATGGACTGAATTCATTTCCCATTTGGATGCTGGGATATTGTGAGGGTCAAATGAGTCGTCAGGTGCTGAATCTGGTAGTCTGATGTGCTACTACACAGGGGCTGCTGAACTTTGTGGGTGTTTCTCTTCAACTTGTCTCTGAGATGAGGGTCTTCTGATGTTTGGGCACTTTCATGGAATCATGGAATCATAGAACCTTTTATGTTGGATGTTTAAGATCATCAAGTCTAACCATTAGTCTAATACTGCTGAGTCCACCAAAACCTAAACTTTTGTTTAGTTTTTACTCTAAATTATGCCAGGGCCGATTGAAACCCATCTTTTCTGTTAGCAGAGCCATTTTACTGAAAAAACCCTATTGTTTATCTGGTATTCACTGTCCAGATGTATGCTTTTCATAATGCCAGAGACATGGAGATCGCTGGCTGAAGTGAAACTGCACAGCCCCAGTGAAAATATTTAAACTTTTTAGACAGAAAGTATATGAAAAAACCAAACTTACAAGACCCATTGCCTGGGAATTCTTGTCTCCACGAAAATGTCTGAAAGTTAGTGAAGTGAGTAACTTTTCCCTCAGCTGGCTAGTAGCCTATTAGTTAATTAATGATCACAATGATGAAGCCATAGGTACAGGCTGTACCATTTATATATCAGTCTCAGGGAGATGTGAAGTGTCTGGCTGCTACGAACCCACGCGAAGGATTGTAGATATATTGCTTATTCTCTGTGATGTGTTGCTTATTGCAAACAGGCTGCAGGTCATGGTGTGTGCCACCTTGGGTGTAGCACGGGAAGGTGCTGAACTGCATAAGCCGGATTCATCCTGCGCTCTTTGAGAAAAAAATCAACAGGCTGCAGAAAAGGTTAGGTGTGGTGCACGGCACTCAAGAAGTATCGTTAAAACAGCTCCCTTTCTGCTTGAAATCTTCACCTGCAACTTCTCTGTGCTGTCAACCCTTCTTGGGAACTCACAGTGTAAACTCCCATGACTGAGGGCACTTGGGACAGTTTTACTTTGGATCCATGAGGATTCCCTTGCTGAAATACAGCACCTAATTCAGCATGGCTTTTTTTTTTCTCTTTATGGGTGGGCACACTAGTGCACAGAGCAGGAAGACTCAGCCTGACCCTCTTTCCAGCACAGACGCTGCCGTATCACCCGTGGTTCTTTGCAAGGGTCAGGATTTGTCCTCCCTGCCATGCGGCTGGAGGATGCTGAGTGCCTCACAGACTCAGCCTCACAGGCGAATGGTTCACAGAGGGTCCTGGTGGGTTCCACTTTTGTGTCCCTCAGAGGGATGTTTGACTCTGCATCCCACTGCTTCTGTCTCCTTCTGGAAGTCCAGCTGTGGATTTTCTGGGTGAACATCGATCCCCCTGTTGATGTTAGTTAGTGTGACATGTGGTCTCTGTCACGTGCATCATCACCTAGTTCTCAGGTCGTGATAAGAAATTTTGCAAGTGCTTGGGCATGATGTGTTGGCCTCCAGCACCAGCAGTGACAGTGTCTCCAGAACTCCTCACTCACTCCTGGGTTTGCATCCTGAGGTTGGTGGCTTGGACATTTCCACATGAGATGGGATGAGAGACACCTGCCATCGCGGGTGCCCAGGGCACAAAAGGCACTGGGCATGTCAGCTGGCTGACTACCTGCTCCTACCGTGTGTGTCCAGGTGCCTGTTCATTGCTTCTGCATGCTGCTAGTGGAAGACTGCTCTAGAAACACAATTTGGTCTTAAAAGACATCAGCTTTATGATCAACCCTTAGTCTGTTCCTGGGCTGCAAATACCCTTTTGCTAGTTTGCCAGTGTTGTCTGTAACACTGTTTCTTTGGCATTTCGCTAGAAATAATGATTGCATAAGGTCCGCAGCTGGGCTAAGGTGACCCAGTCAGTACTACAGCTCTGCACGTGGCACTGGGCTTCTGTTAGCATGGCAGGAAGATGTACTGCAAAGAGCCAAAGACAACAGCCGAAAATCTCTTCTATCTCCTCAGACTCAGGTGCTTTGGCTGCATGAGCATATTTCTTTGGCTCCCCACTGTGACTGTCCCTTGAATTGGACACCTGTAACCTGCTTTAAGATGGTGCCTCTGGTTCTTCAGACTGGGAAGAGGAAGGAGGAGTTATACTCTCTGGCTGGCATTTGTCATCCTGCTTTTTTCTCATCACCATTGCTGACATGCCGCTTCCTTTGGGCCAGAGCCTGGTAAGTCATTAGAGCCACATCCATCAACAATTTTAAAATTTAAGGAACGCACTGACTCCATTCGTGCTGCCATGGAGAACATCCCTGGCAGACACTGAGCAGCATGAACTTTTCACACACTTGGCCATCTTCATAAGACCAATGGTATCTCCTTATGCTGAGACAGCTGGATCTGTGCAAAGGTTCACATGGGAGTTAAAGGTTGCTGTTTAGGAGGCAGAAGGTTGCAGTCTGTCAGGTTAGGCATTTCTTAGGGAAGGCTTGGGCTGTAGCCAGAGCAAGTGGGACCCGATCTGCTGTGGCAACTTCTTGCTCATGAGCAGAAGCACTGGCTCCAGGGACTGCATGGCCATGGAAGGTGTAGGAGATCCATCTAGTACCTCTAGCTCTTCCTATGATCCCCCACCTGTCCTGCAGCACCGTGATTCCCATCAGGAGAGGAGGCAGTGCAGGCTGTCTGGCCAGCTGGCTGGTAGGTGTGTTTGCTGGTTGGCTGAGAAGCATCTGCGTTGCAGTCAGTCAGGAGGCTCCTGATGATGCCTCTTGCCTACCTGAGGAGGAGAAGGATGAACAAGCAGCACAAAGACTCACTTTTGGCTGTCTGAGCCAGATCTGTGCCTCTGCAAGCTGCCTTTGAAATGTGGGGCTGACCTAAACAGACTGGGCAGGTGAATAGTGTGAGGCGAGCAACGTTACATGCGCTTTCTCTCGTTATCAGAAAAGGGCACAGAGGGAGTTTGGATAGGTCTGCCACAATGCATGGGATTAACCTTGAAGTTAGGTTAAAGCGGTGTATGCTTAAGTTCAAGTGGTGTATGCTACAAAAGATTCCATTCCCCATATCCGATGGACTCTGCCCCAGAGCTGTCTGTCCTTCTGGCTTTTTCTTCCTCTCCACAAGCTCTAAAATGGCCTTCAGGCTCTTTCAGAGACCCCCTTCTAGGAAACAGTCCACAAACAACTAGGTTCTTGTCTGGGCTTGCCGGTGGCTGTGGGTGGGAGGAGGAGAAGGGCAGCTGCGTGGGGCTGAGGACATTGGAAGGTGGGATTGCCACTGTGGGTCCCTCATGTGAAGACCTGCAGCACACTTACAAATCCAGCAGTGTCATGTAGTTGAGTGCTGTACAAGGTCCACGTAAGGAACACAGGGAAAGCTGGGGGCTGAGCCTTTGGTCAGCACAAATGGAGCTGTTTTGGGGTGGCCTATGGCACTTACCTGGTTATCAGATTGTCTGATCTGGACCCGGCTGGCACCTTTCAGCAATCACCTTCAAAATAAGTCAGAAATACCTCAAGACCCACAGGTGGAGGGGCCCAGCCCGTGGACTTGCTGGCATGACATCGGGTTAAACTTTTATAACAACACCGAAATTCTCATTGCCAACAAAGTCCCTGGACAATGGGTTTGACCATGGGTTACTGAGTAGGGTGGATATTTACCTATCTGGTGCCCTGATAGTTATTTAATAACCAGTACGAACAGTTGAGCATGGAGCCAAAGGGATACGGGTAGCCTTGAAGGTCAAAAGTGTTGAGCTGACAGGGAGAAGACATAGGGGACAAAGTAGCTAAACTCATGGGAATTTGGAACAAGAACCTGAGCTTGGATAATAGCAAAACTAGGTGCCTAATTCAGCCTCCGGCCTCTGCATTTTCTCTCACCATTTTGGTCTGATGTTCTTTAGCACAGCATGGAGTTGATAACTCAGTATTTTTTTTTCAGGGAAGAAACCATGGAAGTTCAAACGAGAAAGCCAAGTGGCCACAGAGCTTCTAATGGGGAAAAGTGACAGAGGACAGCATTGGTCTCGTCGTCATAAGGGATTGGCTCAAGGCCAGAAATCGTCTGTTCAACACCAGTAGAACCTACAGTCCTGTCGTGTCCAGGTATCCGGACTGAAGCAAAGAGCCTCTGAAAGAAGATCTCAGCATGATGCAGCATCTACGAGTCTCCTGATAGCCAGAGTGCTCTGGGGAGGTTGGCAGGGTGAGCGGAGTCTCCGCTTGACCTTTTGGACATCCGAGGCTGGCAAAACTGCAGTTGGATGTTAAAGGACACTTAGAAGGTCGTCAAATATTTGCAGAGAGCCTCTGCACGGTTGGCTCGATGCGGTGGATGTCCACATGATGGCAGTGCATGCCATGGCAGCCCGTAAATGTAAAAAAAAAAGTTACACTGAAGAATTCCCATCCCTTATCACAACCATGGACACCTCAGGCTGCGGAAGTTGCTTTCAAGATCTTTGGAATTACTCCACTGCGTTTAGACACCTAAACAGAAGAAGATCACCCTCACTGATTTAACTCGTACTGTTGGCATTCAATGCAGAACTGGTTTACTGAGCAGGTGAAATTTAGGTGTCAAATCAGTACTTTGCCCCAGAGCGTGACCTTGCAGCAGCTGCTTTCCCGAGCATGCCTGTGTTTATTCGGATAGTAAGGGGAGTCCAGGCCCATCTGTCCCTGTGTGTTCCTGCAGTGCTTAGTGCTGACAGATGAAATGTAGTTGTAATGCCAAAAAAAATAATAAAGTTTCAGGCTTCCAAACACATGACGTATGAGGAAATCACGTCAAGAGCCCAGCAAGTGTTGCCGAGTAATGTGAGCCGCCTGGATCCCATTTGACCACACATGTCTCAAGGATGAATTTATATCTGGAAGCAATTAATACAGCTGTCTTACAAATATGGTGCAATACTTATTTAATTTAAAGGCTGCTTCCAGTGTAAAATCCCAGTGGGGTTCAGATGGAAATTGCTGGTACCACCTGGCAGGGCAGTGCGAGCAAGCTGCTCTCGCCACTGGTTCTGCTGCTCCTGTCGTGCTTGGCAGAGAAAGTACCACCACCAGACTGCGATGGATGGGTACCCTTGTGTGACCAGGATGTGGCTGTGCAGCTATTACGACAGTCTCCATGGGGTAAGGAGTAAGTGGGTGAGTAGATGGCACCTTTGCTTTGTTGTTACTGAAAGATCGAGCTGTAGCGACGAGAAAAATCCAAGATGTTTTTAACCAAAACAAAGACTTATCCTGTTGCACCCCACATAGCCCCTCTCAAGAATTCTTGTTAAATTACTTATCTGAAGGACTGAATCAGGCAGTCCGAGGTCAGCTCATCATCTTTGCAATCACCCTTTCTGCAGAAAGTTGGGAGGGATTAAAGAATGAGGTAAACTCTCTGCGTCTAGTCTTTGTCTGTCTTTATCGCTCAGTTGTACTTCCCCAGTGACTAGGTCTTTTTATTAATACCATGTCCCTAATATCTAGGAGGGAAAAGATATTTGGGGGGAAGAGCTCTCAGAAATTACATTCTGGAAAGTTCTGTCTCAGTCTGGCACTGGGACGAAGTTGTCCAGGAACCCTGTCGCAGCCTCAGCCAGCTCTCCAGTTCAAAAGCAGAGCAACCACAGAAGATGTTGTATTCAGGATGCGGGATGTGGGATGATGCAGGATATGACATGTGGGATGCGGGATACAAGATGCGGGATGCAGGATGTGGGGTGATGCGGGATGCAGGATGTGGGGTGATGCAGGATGCGGGATGTGGGATGCAGGATATTACATTTGGGATGCAGGATGCAAGATGCGGGATGCAGGCTGGCTGGCCTGGCATGCAGTACCGGTCCATGTGGCTGTGGGAGATTGGGAGCTGGGCTGCCATGCATGGCATTATTTAGAAGACACTGTCTTTAGCTCCTGGCCTCGGAGTGTGTTAGCACCAAGAAGCACTTTGTGCACAGATCTGATGATGTTGGGCTTAGGTATGTGACTGCAGGGGGAAGAGGGCTCCGCTCCTCTCCCGTGCCAAGAAGCCAGGAGCACAACACAGAGGGGAGGATGGGAATGCTGCAGAGCACCTTTCCTTTTCCTCTGCAGGTATGAAGAGACAGATTTTTGGTGAATCCTAAAAGTCGTGGAGGGGACAATGAATGAGCAGGGTGAAGGCAGGATCAGCCTGGCTTTTCCGTCCCTGAGCCAGGAACATTCATGTGTCGGACAACCCATATGGGAAAGCAGCAATGCAGGATTTCCTCAACTCCCGGATCAGTCCACTCCCAAAAACCAGACCAGAGGTACCCTGCTGTAGCCTTACACCGCATTTATTGCCTTCTTCAGGTTTTTGGATTATGCAGCAAAAATGGTGACCTGCTCTTAAAACCTCGGAAAGCGTGGATTCCCCAAGCAGCCTGTGTCAGGGCTTAAGAAACCTTAGGGAGTGCTTTATGCTGTGTAATCTGTTTCTACCTAAATGCAATTTAGCAGCTGCCAGGTATTTACATGAGGACTGTTATGCCAGGTTCCTGAGGTCTGATCCCTTCGCCTATTCCCCTTCAGTGGATACACCATGATTTCTGCCTTGTGCTCTTGCTCCTCAGATGCTCATGTTTTCTTTCACATTTGCATGTCAAGGTTCATCCACTCCTTTTTAGATGGAATTTTTTTCAAATCTTTTATTTAGAAGAAAATCGAATCCAACATAGAGATGCATGCCATTTGCTTCTAGTGACTTCAGCTATTTTGATTAAAAATGTTCTCATTTTACACTTTAGAGTATGTAGGCAAGGCACATTTTGGAGTAAATGCAGTAACCTTTATACGTGAATCTCCAGGCAGGGTTGAAGGACACCGTCTCATCTCATCTAGTGAAAGGAGATGCACATGAAAAAATTTTGAGAAATATTTGCATTTATGTATCCAAGTACGATGCTTGCTTTGATTACAACTGCAGGATACCATCGATTTGCATTTCCCTTGTGAGCCTCTGCATCTACAAAATAACTTTTGGGGAGATTGCTGCCTATCAGTCATTTCCCCTCTTGGTTCTGTGCAATGGCTGTGCCTGCGTCCTAGTCACTTGAGCATTTTTTCAACTTATCAAGATCATTTTGAATCCTAATACCGCCCTCCAAAGTGCCTGTGTGTCTTCTGAGAGCTGTATGACATCCTACATTTTAATAAGCATACTCTGTCTCTCTCCACTGTGGGAATATCTCTGATTCCGACTCCAGACCTCACGTCCGACGCGGGGACCGGCAGCTGGAGCGTGCAGGCGCTCACCCGGGCTGCCCTGCGGCGGCGCCAGCCGCAGCGAGTGTCCCCTGCAAAGTGGGTGCTGTACCACCGCACCGACGCTCCCGCTCCTTTGAGAGGAACTGGCTCAGACCAAAATAAATTGGATTAACTCTGGAGCGAAAGTAAGTTGAACTGGGATTTGGTTTTCCTGGTGGAGGTGGAAAGGCGGAGGAAAGGCGGTGAGGTCGGTTTGCAGCTTTTACCCTGTGAGCCTTTGCCCAGTGGCTTTGAAATATGTTTGAACACAGCTGAAGGAACTGGCCTTTGTCAGCTTGCCACATCACTAGAGGCTGTGACTGAGCAGCCTTGAGCCAGGGGCTGCCTTCCTTCTGAGCCAGAGCCTCATCAGGAGGAGATAAATCATGGATTTCCTTTTACTTATTCCAGGATATGGAGAAACCCAAGTTTTTCTCCCCGCAAGCTATGGTAGGGTGGGAGTCATTTGGTATTTTTTGTGTACTCAGGCTTCACAGAGTTGTAATTGAATTCAGGGCAAACCTGGCTGATGCAGTCATGTCCTTCATGTCACCTGTGCACGCAGGTGATCTCTTTCTTTTACCTTTTCTTCTGAAATGGAGTATTACCGGATCATAGCAGTTGCTTCAGGTCAGCCTGGAGGTTTTGCTCAAAGGAGGGATTGATTTGTGGCTGGGGTGCCTGGAGCACCATGAGGTATGGAGATCGGAGGTGAAGCTGGCTGATGGACATTTCTGGAGGCTGCTTGGCTGAGCGAGCAGCCCGTGGCGGGCGGGTTTTATCGATGGTGGCCGGATGTGCTGGCGCAGAGGTAAGTGGAGAGGAGACAGGAGGAGTTTTGTGGGGGTTTGGTGGTAGCTAGGGATACAGCTGTGGTAGGGGTTATGTGGCAGAGGAGGTGCAACCCTGTTTGCACAACGTACTGGCCTGGTGTTGGCAGCTGAGGACACCTTTGGTGTGACATTTGCCATGGGTTGGTAATACGCTCGGAGTGAGGTATGACACAAGTTATTTGCATTATCTCTATTATTTATTATGGGCACCCTGTATGTATTGAAAATTAAAATCGGACAAAACCTTATGTGTGATATAACCTTCTGTTAATGGGACTCCCCAGGGATTGGAGTCGTGGTGTTGGTAGTGAAGCACAGTGCATGCCGCAAAAAGCTCCTCCTGTTTCCCCTCCTGCTTTCTATCTGCCTTACCATGAGAGCTGTATGAAGCCAGGTGCTGTCTTACTGCACAGCAGCCTGCCCACAATGCCAGAACCACAGTCAACGTCACCACGACGCGAATTGCAACAGCAGCATTTGGGATTTCCAATTTGATGCTTTCTACCCCAGTAGCGATTCCTGCAGAGGCAGAGGGACAGCTTGCTAGTGTCCTACTCAAGCATACAACTCTCATAACTTCATCAGCTTAGGAAAATAAAAAAAAGAGAGAAAAAAACCCTTTCCAACTGTCAGAACTCCTCCCTTGAAGACTGCACATTGAAACCCTGTTAAGGAAACCCATGGAAGGAGATGCTGCATTGGCTGAGGCTGGAAACCTGCAGGTAGGGGCCCAGATGGACACCCCCAGGGTCGCCTCTTGCTGCTCATAGGTTTCCTCTCCATTTCCCACTTATAAAGGGGTTTTATGCTGTATTTGTGACGAAGCAGGCAAGCATCAGCCATAAAACCCTACAGAGCTGCTGTTACAGCAATAATTATTGGTTTATTAACACAAAAATTACAGAATGTTTTGCAGTTTAGGCAGAATTTCTGAGCCCAAACTGGAATCAGTGTTTTCAACAAAACAGAGACTGAGTGTGAGAAGAGAAACAGAGCTCTGCCACGGGCTGTCCCGCTGCAGGAGAGGAGGGCTGACCTCTAGGCACTGAGGAAGGTGCTGACGATGGAGCAGGGCTGGGAATGGTCATGGATTCAGTCAGGACATGAGGGTGAAGGCAGGATTTGGTGAGGAGGAAGCTGGTGGGACCTGCAGATGTTCCCAGGCCCCTTGCAGTGGGAGGGCAGCCCTCAGGGCAGCTTCGGCTGGGCTCTGCGGTTGTGTGAGGGGAAAGCCAGCAAAGAGGCATGGACACGTCTGGCTGCTCCAAGATCCAGACTATCTGGACCCAGGCCAAAAAGGGCTTTCAGCTGGTGGAAGAAGCACATAAATCAGGAATCCTCATCCCCAAATCCTGCCCTGAACTTTTTGCCCCAGAGAAAGATTGTCCTGTCATCTGCTTGGTCCCTCCCTCCGGCAAAGGCATAGCATTTTCCAGCATCAGTGGATTTTCTTTAGGTAGAGGTGAATCCCGTTCTTGGAGCGAAGGATAATCTGAGGTATTTTGCAGGGAGGCCTGGTGGGATCGGGTGAGAGCTTGAAGCGGAGAAGGGTCAGGGCCAGTGCTATCTTCAGCTCGTTCATGGCGAACTGCTGCCCAATGCAGTTCCTGGGGTAAAACAGAGCAGCTCAGCCACCCCATCTCAGTGCTGGGCGTGGACAAACCCCTGCGGTCAGATCCCAGACTGCTCACACCAGCACACAACCCTTCCCCTCTGCAGCTCTGGGGGCCCCAGGCAGCGTTTTGGGTGGTAAAAGCAGGGGCATGGGCTGAGCAGGGGATGGGGTCTCTGCATCAAGGAGGGGAGGAGAGCTGCAGGTTCCCCATACGATGCCAGCAGGATGCTCAGCAGCTTTGGGATGCCATTCCCCATCCCAAAGAAGGACATGAGAATGTTTCCTTCCCATTTTGCCTGCTGGTATCAGAACCCCTCCGTGGCACAAACGCTTGTTATATGCTCATGAACTATTTAACGCTGCAGAGCCAGGACTTGAGGCAGTGGTCTCTGAAAGAACCCTGCGAGTGCTTCCCCGACAGCAATTATAACAGCAGCATTCCCTTCTCAGGCTGAGCAGTTTCCAGGGACACATGATTTCTCTTCCCACTACTCCTTCAGCATTCAATACACTTTACCTCATTCCAGCAGAAAAAGGCAGAAAGGCGTGTGAGTGTCTGCCAGCGATGTTCTCCGGGGAAAACCGCAAAGGGTCAAATACCTGGAAATGAAGAATATGCAGCAAGAAAAAGGGATTATTTAAGGAACACAGTACTGACTGGTACCTTCAGAAGAACAACTCCCCATAATTTCTGAACAACCCCATTGGAGAGAGAATTCATTTTGAGGTGGACTGCAACTCATACACCAGGCTCCCTTGCCGTCTACTGAGCCTTGCAATGGTGTCGCCAAGACAAACCAGACACAGATACGATGAAAACCAGGGAGCCAGGACCCAATTCTCCACCTGTGAGCTCAGCAAAAAGTCATCCTTTTGCCTGTTAACACAAGCCCTTCAGAGCACTTTGTCTTACTGCCTGGGCAGCACCCAGCCCTAATGCTGCCGTCTGATCGCCCCATGCTGCAGCTGGCCAAGACAGTCACGTCTCAGCGTGATTCCCATGGCCAAAGATGCTCAGCATCAGGGACTCTGCTCTCCTGCTAACAGGTGAAGAAGGCATTCGATGAGGCACATCAAGAAGGGGAAAAAATATGAGAAGGGCAGAAGAAAACTTACCAAAGGGTCTTTCCATACCGCGGGGTTTCTGTGAATGAGATAAATGCTGATCGCAGCCACGCTGCCTGTAAAGCAATTCAGGAGGAGGAAAGGGCTCAGTGACAAAGAAACTAAAGGAGAAGTTGCAGCCCGCTCACACGCAGGTCTGTCTAAACCATCATGGTCTTTTCTGTCAACTGGAAACCAATAAGGGTTTTGTCACTGGCTTCAAAGAAAACTAAACATTTTCCGTTTGTTTAGTTGTCAGCAGCCAAACAGTGGAAATGAGGTAGGCGCTGGCACCATAGCCAGATCATGCCCCCACTGACGCTGTCCACTTGTGCGCTAAATCAGGGAAGGAAAGCAGGAGCACAGGGCAATTCCCATGCTGCAAATCAGAATGGGACCGGTCCCCATCCCCCTGCGCCTGCAGTTTGCTGAAATGGGTGAACCATAGCCAGGAAGAGAAGGGGTTTTGGGCACAGGGACGGCTGCCCTATGGCGGTGGTGGCAGGAGGGATGTCATGCAGATGCAGCTGTAAGCCCAGACCTCAGTCTATCAGTGAGACGCCAGTATCTGCACAGTCCTGTCTGAACATCTGTGCCGGTGAGAAGGAAGAGGCAGGGCTGTCACCTTTGCTCTGCAGCAGGCAGAGAGATGTCCAAGAGTACAATTTTGTGAAGGGGAACAGGGCTTACAGACCTTCTGGCAAGGTGCGTCCGTCAGAGAAGGTGATGGGTTTGCTGAGCTGCCGGGACACGCCGGGCACCGGAGGGTAAAGGCGAAGGCTCTCCTTGATGCACATGGTGCTGTAAGTCATCTTGCCCAGGTCCTCCCTGCCAGGACAGACAGGCTGAGTCACGTGCTGCCCCTGGTACCCTTGCCCCATGGCCATCACCCTTGGAAGACCCCCTTGCAACAGATGGGGTTTATGGAGGGACCCACAACATTCAACCATGGGCTGCTGCAAGCTGAGGACCCCAAGACACCTCTGAACAACCTTAACAACCTCTGAACAAGCTCAAGCACAAAGTCACAGTGGAAAGTGAAAAGCCACAATTACAATGTCCCATGGATAGAAAACAGAAGAGAGCAAAGGGCAACGTTGGTAGCCCAGGTCTTGGCATGGCATCCAGCATGTCCTCCTGGTCTGGGATGGTTTTTTCTCAGGTCTGCCCTGGAAATAGGAGCCCTGAAGCCCTGAAGGGCAGGGAGGCAGATTTAGCTGAAGGATGCAGTATCTGCTCCATCTATGAAGTCCCTGTGCATGCAGCAACCTTACAAATCACTCCTTTAGCACCCCGCTTTCAAGCCTTGAGATATTGCTCATTTAGAAATACTGGAGATGGCAAAAAACCTTACCAGCCCAGGAAATGTGTCACCTTACCACTGAAGCGTCTTCCGGTCCCCCAGGATCCCCTGGATCTCCTCCCGGCACCTTGCCTGGTGCTCAGGGTGTGATGCCAGGCAGTAGAAGAGCCAGGAGATCCCGCTGGCTGTAGTATCATGGCCCTCAAACATGAACGTGTCCACCTCGGCACGCAGGTCCTCATCGGACAGTCCAGCTCCGTTCTCATCCTAACAGCCCAGAGACATTTTCAGTGACCCACATGTACTCAGAGAGATAAAACACATCTATTACAGTGGCCTTGATATACACATAAGATATAATACCCCAGGAGAGGACATTATATTCTTTCAGCTACTGCAAAGGGGGGTGGTGATGCCTCTGGCATATGTATAAAAAAAATCAATCTCCATTTAGACTGAATTCAGGGCCTCTTTTCCTTTGCTTATAAATCCCTTTATTCCCTCCACATATTAAACATATTCATATCAAGACTATGAAAACCCTCTGCATGTTGTGTTCCCCAACAGAGGCTACAAACGTCACCCCTTGCCACTCACTCTGGCACACAGCAGAATGTCCAAGAAGTCCAAATGTCTCTTCTTCTGGATCTTTTCAAATTCCCGTTCATCTTTAAGGGACTCCTTTCGCTCATGGATCACCTTGTCTGGGGAAGAAATAGTTTAAGGTTCATCAGGGGCTGGAGATGTTGAGCTGCAAAATGGTCCTGCCAACGCAAAGCGCACCCAAGGGGGTGCCCCCAGCTCAGTCCAAAATGCATTTGATGTGTGCTTCTGCGCCCCAGGCAGTTTGGCTTTCTCAGCAGCAAATGCCGTGCACATTACCAACCTTTTCTGCAAAATTCTTTGTCCAACACAGACTCCTCAGCCTGTTTAACCACCACTCCTGCATTAAAATCACACCTGGCCTGGAAAGGAAACTCATCCCTTGCATTGGTGTTGCCTGCAGCAGCCATCCCTTGTCTCATCAGTCTCTGGTCATTTAACAGGAGTGTTCCCAGAGGGGAATTCCTCTGTTAGTCCAGTTTAATAACCCAGGACCTGTGAGACCCCCTTGCTTCACACCTAGATCACACCACTGCTGCGGGCTGATGCTCTGCTTGGATCCCAGCTCCAAGACTTCAGGCAGGATCACTGCAAGGAGGTAACTCAACTGCCTCTGCTCAGCCATCACCCACCCTGCTCAAGAGCTTTGGGAGAGGATGGAGGCAGGGAATACCTGTGTGCTCGTGAGCGAGCTGGCAGACCTTCCTGAACCGATATCCGTGGGGGCTGAGCCAGTAAATGATGTCGTTATGGTAGGGGAAGATGCGGAGGCGTTGGTGCACCATAAGGCATAGGTCATAGACAGCCTGGATGTAGGTGTTTTTCCTGGTGAGAGCGGAATGGTGGAAGTTTTTAAATTTGGGACTACCACGACAAGCAATTTGCCCACTTCCCTTTGGAGCTGCAAATTTCCTGCTGGGGTTTGGGGCAGCCAGGACTGACCTGTTGGTCTGGCAGTTGCTGTGACAGCTGAAGGCACATTTCATGATGTTATCGAGAGTCATCAAGCTGACATGCTCGAAGAGCTCCACAGGTTTCCCATCTGTGATCAGCTGTTCCCATTTATCCTAGGGTTCAAAGGAGACAGAAATGAGAGGCAGGGGACAGTTCTCTATGACCTGCATTCACTCTCTCATTGAGTGCTAATCTAGGGATACACCCCAGAGAAATGGAAAAAAAGAAGAGGATCTCTTAGTTACCATCAAAGTCCCAGAAGCCAAAAGCGTGATGGTTAACGTGAGATTTGCCTCAGGCAGCTGCTGCTCTCAGATCCTGGCAGCCCTGAGCCCTGGTACACCCTACCCTGGCGCAAAGGCACCTGGAGGAGCCCAGGATGGGTGCACTGCTGGGTGAGGGGGCACGTTACCAAAGTCCTTCTTAGGGTGCAGTGTGTTTCCTGCACAAGAGCAGCACGTATCAGCATTGGGCCTCACCGAGTCTCTGTTTGCTGTCTCTCTCTTACAAGCACATATGATTTTGGTGCCCTTGGTCTCTAAGACACACGCTTCCAGCTCACAATTGCTCCCCCACTGTGTTTCTCCAGCATATAATATAGGAGCTTTTGCTTAACGCTTCCCATAGGGCATCCCTAGAGAAACTATGGTGTTTCTCTTGCCTGGCAGATACGAAAGGATGTCGAATCCTCTGTCCCTTCGTGGCTGTAAGGAACCAGTTGACTCAAAGGCTGAGAAAGGGAGGAGATGGAGGAGCAGGGTCACATCTGAGCCCTCAAGGCATGAAACCAGGCTGGGGAGCAGGGTTTATACGGACACACATTAGTCCTTAGCACGGACCAAGATTGCCACCTCGTGGCATGGGCTTCCATAACTTGTAGACCCTTTGCACTGCCTGCAAGGAATTGTAACTTGCCAGGCACTTGTGTGCACTGCAAAAGCTCTCCTGGCTCCAGCCCCCGGCTCCTGGATGCTCCCTGGGCTGGTGGGAGGGAGGACAGCAGATCCATGTGGAGCTGCTGGGGAGGTTGGATGCAAAGGAGAAGGAATGGATCTGGCACCCAGACTCTTCCTTCTGTCCACATGCACAAAGCCTGGTGCCCCTCACCTGTAATTCACACCTGTTCCCATCGTGCCCAGCCCAGATGGATGGAAGAACAGTGCAGTCTCACTGTGTATTAGACAAGGCAGGGATTGCAATCCAGTCACGGGTATGCTGACAGCAAATGATACCCTTTAACCTTAGGTCACAGTGTAGCTCTGCCCCAAACATTGTATTTTGGGGATTTATTATGAACCTTTATATACTTCAATTTTTCATTTACAAAAATGCCTTACAAGTAGTTGCAGTTGGGATTGAGATTATGCACAGTTTGGGGACAGCAGTAATATTAATCCTCAAATTTTAACGACAGAGCCCAAAGCTGTACCAGAGACATAGTCCCAGTAGGGAAGTTCAACCTGCTCGGTCCTTCCAGCCCACAGGCAGGGATTTGTGGTGGCCTGGCAACCTTGACCACCACAGCCAGCCTGTCCTTACGCTTACCAGGTTGTGAGTAAGGGCACTGTAAGAAAATCCTGCTCCAGCATCTACCTCCTAACCAGTCAGGATCAGGGAAGGGAAAACAGGGCAGAGAGAGGAGCATCAGAGATGAGTCCTACCAGCATCACGTTAGTAGACTCTGCCATCAGGGCCACGTACGGTTTCAAGATGTCGTAATGAAACCCTGGAGTCAGGAGTTTTCGATGTTGGTGCCATTTTGGCCCATGGAGGATCAGCAACCCATTTCCTGGGGAAAACAGAGGCAAGGCATGTTTTGCTGGGCACAAGCAGGCTGCTTTCACCTGTCTGTGGACACAGCCTCCACCTGCAAGGAGCATGATTAAATCTGAGCTGCTATGAGAGAGTGTTTCCACGTGCTGCTGTCAGCTCCGGGACCTGCCCTGCTCACTGAAACCACACAGCGCTGCCTCCGAGTAGAAACACCGGCTCTGATGGAGGTGAGGAGTTCAGATGAGCAGATGCATTTTCCACCGGTCCTCCAGTGAATCTGAGCTTCCCCCACCACCGCCCTTTACTACCTATGGATGTCTAAGTGGTCCTTATTTGTATGTATGACTATGTCTGAAATTCCTTTTCTCAAATCACAAAAAATAGCATTATTTAGTACCTTTTTCAATAAACTCAATAATGTCAGGAAGCTTTTAGCTATAACTGCATCAAGGAACAAGCACAGTGCTGTTTATTTACAGCACATTCTTGACTAACCAGAATCATTCCAGGTAGGCAAAGCCCTGGGAATACATACCGATCCACGGGACAAGGTGTTTATAACTGATGTTATCCTTGGGATCTGCAAAAAAAAAAAAAATATCATCAAGAAAGAGGAAAGGAAATGGTAAATGTTTCACTAGCACCAATTTACTGGTTTGAACCCCAAAGCTCCCTCTGGGCTCTCACTTTTGGTTGGGTATGAAGCAGAATTGGTGGCATCCCTGCAGAATTCAAGAGTATTTCACCACAAAAAAACCCCACTGTTTGGCCCAACTGCAAGAAACACATATAAAACCAGATGCCCAGACTGGAATAAACAAGAATATTGGTAGTCCAAAGTCTGTGCTGTGTGACAAATGATTAACCCTCCCAGACAGAACTCTTACGCACCTTTCTCTCTTGATGCATTAAATATAAGGCTCTGTAGTAGGAGCCATGGCTCAGAGCTGTGGAAAAAAGCTCCCAGCTGTCTTTTCCTTGCTGGGGCCAGGCACCAAGAAGATAACCTTTCAAGGAGCGCCTCAGGAGGTGTGATTTGCAGCAATTGACTTGGAGGGGTCCCAGGCAGCCCCACAGCCCTGTGCCTGAAGCACCCAGAGCATGGCACCAGGGAGGGGTATCTCTCCATGCCTTTAGATGATTTCTGCAAGACAACCTCTCTGTGAAACCCTGCCTTGCTATGAATCTTTAGGCTGGCACAGGAAATCTGCAGGCTGTAGTTGTTGCTCTACAGCTGAAGGCATCATCTCCTCACCTCCTCTGGCCAACAGAGCCTTGGCATAGTCAGGATCAGTGACAACCAGAAACCAGATAGGGTGAGCGCATAGATACTTCTGTGCCCAGATTTCCACCTTGTCCAGCACCTCTTCCTCCTTAACAAACTAGTTGTGGAGAAGTAAAAAGAGAAAGCATACATAGATTTGGAGAAATAAAAATAAATCTCACAATACTTTTTAGCTCAAGGTCTTTCTGCATCACAAAACCAGGTAATGGCAAACAAGGTGTTATCACTCTGTATTTGCAGAGCATCTGTAGAGATTCTTGTCACTTCTAAACATCATATAAAGTAATTCTTCCTTATAAACTGACCCTAGCCATGGAGAACATCCTCAGGGACAGTGGCGGTGCCTGTCAGTGCACACATGTTCTTTTTCCATGGCCACCCCAAGGAAGACTCAGATTTTCCCTGACAGCATCTGCATTTTGTGGCATGTAAATATGTTCTCACTTGCACGTGGCTGAGCAATTAGCACCCCGCAGATGTGAGAAAATACAGCAGCACTTTTACAGCAGCCAACAGCATCGCTCCTGTGTCTGCCCCGGTGTAATGATGCCTCCTGACCCACAGGTTCCTCCAGCCATTTACGTGAAGAAGGCCAGTATCCAGGTAAAATCCAACAGAATGAGTCCACAGTCACCAATGGAGTGTACGGAGGAGGGAACGCTAGTTAATAACATCACATTAAGATGTTATTGATTTCCAGGAATTGAATTTAATAGGCAATAAAGAGCTGGTGCTCCCAGAAAGGTTCATCTCTGGCCCTCGGAAGCTGCAGGCTGAGGAGTAGCGTGAGCACCAGCATTTGTATCAGCAACACTGACGGGTTCACTCTTGGAAAGTGATCACCATTTTATGGCTTTTATAGCCAGTGTTGTTGTATATTAAACAGGCAATAGACAAAGAAAAAGTGGAAAGACCAGTGGGAAAGATCCAAAGTCATAGGCAGAAAAAAATAGATCATTGAGACAAAACCATATAAGAATTCCCTTTTCTTTGAACAGAAACTACTCTGCCAGGGAGAAGGATTTTTGTGAACTAGTGCTGACATAGCTGCTGCTGCTTGAAGCTTGAAGTTCAAGTACACCTGCATACTGGTGTAGAAATCAGCCACAGAGTCACCCTATTGACTGACCAAGGGACTATTTGCTCAGTCACTTTGGTGCTGAGTTAGCTCAGTTTTTCATTTGACCAGTGTTTTGCAACCCGGGAGATGGCTTATACTCAAATAATCACCCATGTCAGGCCTGTCGCTGAGAGGATGCTCAGCCGCAGAGCATCTGCCAGGGACCGCCCAGGCTGTGTGGGGGCACAGCCAGGCTCTCTGCCCAGCATCCACCCCTTTGGCAACGCCAGCAGAAGCAGGGCTAGGTGCGGTGCCTTTAGCCGAGCGACACTTGAACACAGGAAAGTCCCTTTGATACCTCTGCTTGTGCTTCCTCCCGTCATGACATCACAGAGAGCATCCATGGAAGTAAAGGGGAGATGCTGAGCAAACCTCACTGGCTGAAGCCCTAACACTAGAAGCCTTTGCAGCCAACCTTGGTTTTGGAGCACTGGACTTGGTTTGTGCTATCAAGAACCAGCCCTGCGCTGGCAGAGGGTGGGATGGGTTTATGTGGGAGATTTACCCCCAAGGTGGGTAACCTCCACCTGCTGTGCCGAGCACTCTGGGGCGTAGATAGTGTAAAGTCCTGTGGGCTGCAGAGGAAAAGGAATGGAAAGCGCCTACTTCTTAACCAGGGCCTCTGCTACCAGATTCTGGATGAAAGATCATCATTTCTTCTTCCTCCCTCGAGGGCTTGAGAAGTATAACCCCGCTCGGGTCTAAGGGAGAAAGGTAAAAGCCTGATCTCATGCGGAAATGCAAGTTTTGGACTGGATCCAACACTAAAAGCATCTCAGAAGAGATGTGTAAAGGCTCTTTTAATGACCACACATCCATAGCAAATGACACAGAGAACACAGGAGCTGAAATCTGAGCACGAAGCTGCTCCATGCTCACTCAAATCCAGGCTGGCTCCCCTCCACCAGCCACACGCACAAGGCAGATGCAGGCAAAGGGGTGCCGAGGGACCCACAGCCCCTGCACCTGTGGGGCAGCTCCATGCTCTCCTCTGCTCCCCACCAACTGTGACCTTGGGAAGTTGGTTTGGCCAGCTCGGAGCTGGCACGCCAGGTTTTAACTAAGTCGTGCTGCTGAAGTGGGATTGGACTTCTCCTGATATTCCACAACCTCTCCTGATATTCCACAACCTCTCCTGATATTCCAACAAAATTTCTACCAAGTGATTTGGATGAGCAGAGACTATAGACCATAACTAAGAACATTTTAAACTCAAGGGTGCATTCCCAGGAGACCCACACAAAGCATGACAAATATATTTGAGATACAAAACTGAGCTGAATCAAAACAGGCAATTAATCACTTTAAATCAACAGAACAGGAAATGTCAGTCCTCTCCCTCAATCCAGGTCTCCGATCCTCCTCCGAAGTGTGTGTAAACTTTGTATTCAGCATGTGCTCTGGCACTGCCGCTTTCTTCACTGGCTCAGTGAACTGTTGGGCTCTGGGGAATTCAGCAGCATTTAATCAGCAAATGATTAAATTTGCAAAACAGGAATTCTTCCAAAAATACAGTCTGAGGTAAAAGTTGAGCCGTGAACAACCTAGCCACAGTGGGAATGAGCGATCAGCACAAATGGTTAAATTCCATTCCAGGATAAATAGTCCAACTGACAAACAGGCAAACTTACTTCATTTAACTGCAGTTTTCAAGGCGAACTGGCAGCGCAACAAAGCCCTGAACTGGCCCATCTTCATGCTTATGTTGCCAAAAGACTGGCCGTCCCGAACAGCACAGCAAAACTGGGGCTGCCAACGGCACAGAGACAAGCCCTAGGAGGTCCCTTCCAGATTTCCCAGCTACTTTTCAGGGTGCCAGTTATTTAATGTGTCACAGATTTGGCCAGGGCAGGGGGCATCAGCAGGTCCCAGGAGAAGTCAGGGGGATTTTAAGCAGACTTTAGCATGTATGGAAAAGCCTTTCGCATCGGGCAGCTCAGCTCAGCGAAGCTGCCGATGAGTTGTGGAAATCTGTTTGCCAAGGCAGCCACGCTGAGCTGTGCGGGCAAGCACATACCTCGGGGAACAGTCACCCGCGCCACGAGGGCGCAGAACAAGGCTCGCCGATGTACGTGGGTTTAGTTAGTCATGGCTTTAATGCAACCTCGAAAAGTTCCACGGCCTCTGTGCCAGGTGCTATACCTGGGATGTGTTTTGTGACTTAAACGTGACTCAAAACGATCAACAGCCTTTCTGGCTCACCTGGTCGTGAAGCTGATGCGAGCTGGCGAGGGAGAGAAGGTGCGTGCGGATGCTGGGAGCAGGGTGCATCTGCCCGTCCTCGCAGGGACAGCCGCAGCGGGGTGACAGCGGAGCCTGCCCGCAGCCCCAGCAGGAGGGTCTGCAGCCTCCAGCACTAACGCTGGGTTACACCTTGCCCACACCACATTGTATTTTTGCTTTCTTTATTTCCGACCCAGCTACCACCTCCTTCCACCCTGCGTTTTGCAGCAGCCTGCGTGTGCTGTTCTGCAGGCATCGTAGGCAGAGAAAGCAGTTTGCACGGCTGAGAAAAAGGATGCCCACCTTTCCCTTACCCCGGGGACTAGAGGAAGCAATTCTCCTGGACCACCGCGACAAGTCCCACCGGCA
>NW_010223979.1:0-24091 GCF_000690775.1 Eurypyga helias
CCCCCGCATTTGCCCCTGTTAGGTTGCTAAGTGCAGCACAATGCTCTAGGGGACAATGAGTGCTGAGAGGGGTTGAGTGTCTTAGAGGTTAAGATGCAAGATCTTCACCCAGATAACAAAAATTGCTATGTTGATGGGGATTACACCTTTGAGCATTGACCTTATGTCATCCAAGTCAGTTTAAAATGCAGTTGTGTAGAAGACTGTTTTAAACATAACTCCTCATTACCTCTGGAGGGTTTTTTTGGTTGCTGAACAATGATGAGGAGGAAAAGCTTCATGAAAGTATCCTGTGTTGCCAATATTTTTATGCATAATAAGTGCTAGTTCAGCTTGTGGGTTGTTTAATTTTCTATTCTTTCCTGAGGCAGCTTCTCAGCTTGCTGGAAAGCTATGTTTCTCGTCTTGGACAGGAAATCATTATGATTACATCTTTTCCAGGACTAATGGCAGGGGTGGTGGTGGAGTGGGGTGTGTAACACAGGGAGACAGCATGGTGTATGGGGAGAGAGCGAGGGAATATTGTGGGATTTTTACCAGCAATTAATGAAAAGAAAGACTAAAATGTTTTCTCAGTAACAAGACTGGCCTGTATGTGGCTCCTAATGAAAGCCTATTGGGTTTAGGAACCCTTAAGTCTTGGCTTGCTTTGTATCGGTTGGAATTAGGATGTGGATGTGTGCAGCAGATGTTACCAGCCTGCTTTGCCTCATTGTAATTCCTACAATACTTGGTTCCTTATCTTTAACCCATTTCTGAAATCGATGGTGTCAAGCCTCTCTGGCTTCACATAATCTAATATGTTTTAAAAAAATTATTTTTCTTACCATCTTATTCTTTCTGCCTCGCTTCTGCATCTTCCATCGACTTTAATTAAGCTTTCCTTGGGCTTGTGACCTCGGTGAGCTTTCAAAAATAAAGTGAACAGACTTGCAAGGTGATTTTTCTCTTTTTGTAGCCCTGCTGGAAATTCACTTTGTGTGGTGTTTGAAAATATAGGCTGTTCATTTGGGATCATCATATGTGCAGAGAATGGCAACAAGGAGAAACCTCAGCCTTCTAATTACTACATTGTAGTAAATAGTTCATTTCTCTATAATTTATGCTTTGGCCTTTCTACCCCTTTAGGACCTAACTATACACTGTTGTTTTTTAAAAGAAAGATAGAAAAGATTTGTTCTTTCAGGCAGACAGTATTGAAAGAAAACCTTAAAAAAAAAAAAAAGTGCAGAGTAAAGGATGTGTAGAAATGCCTAACAGAGATTCTCAGCATGCTTGTTATCTTTCCTACCTTCCCCCCCCCCTAATAAAATCTCAGAATAGATGGGTAGAAGTAGATGACTCTTCCTAATTCGATTTATAATTACATTTGGCTGGTTTCCATCAAAGTTCTGAATGGTAGCTCTTGTCCTGATTTTCACTGCTATGGAATCTCCATATAAATCACTGCACACCGCCACACTCTGGAAGGCTGAATATGAAATACCGCTAAAACTGACATTATAGATACTAGATCTACAGACACTCTTACATACAGAATGACTAAATGGGGCTAAAACTTTAAATGGATTTTTTTGTTTGTTAGCTTGGTCTATTCTTTCTTACTTGGAACCACACTTTTTGTTAGCTTATATGCCTTGTGCATGGTAAGGCGTGTGCAACCCCATACAGGGCATTGAGTAGCTTTATAATTACTCGCCTTTGCAGAGGCTTCTCTTCCTGCGTTCATTGGGGAGCTGGAGGACTTAGCAGAGTGTGTGCAACCTGCCTGATCCTGGTCCTTCAGTAAAAATCCCATTGTGTTGAAGCTCCCAGTCGGGTCAAGTAAGGAAAGCAGTATTAGATGTGACTGCATACACAGAGCAAACTCACACTAGGAAAAAACCCCCAGCTTTTATAGCATTGCATGATGTAGTAAATAACACACTAGAAATCTTAGCAAAGACTGGCATTTTAGTATTAGGTTGAGGTAAACATGGTGAAGACTACAGTGTGCCTTGCCCTAATGACAGATAGTAGTACAAGTCTTCATTTGGTTTTGCTAGGAATATATTTTAGATTGGAGTCATTACTTGTTAAGACAGTAAACTCCTTTCTTTTGGGGGAAAAAAAAAGGCAATCTCTTCAAATAGATTATGCTTAGTGTTAGCAAAGACTAAATGTTGAATTCACCGTGACTATCTGATATACTGCTAAATTAGCAATCCTTTTTGATATGGTGGGTTTAAAACTCTCCTAATTCCTAGTATTCCTTAAGCCATATTCTAGCATAATGTTAGTTTCTCACTGCAGACAGAGCCTCTAAATGAGGTTGTGAACGTCAGTTTTGTTTTATTTAGATGACTTGGTATATAGCCCAGTAAACCTCATCAGATCCCTGCAACAGTATTCAATATTCTGTTTTTAGAACCAGAAATGGTATATCCATTCAGCAGTGTGATACCTTCCTAACACAGCTGTAATGCTTTTGAAATACAAGAGCTATGGAGAAGTGTATAGTGCACTTGGAATGAATTTGGGTATCTCTAACCTACTGCTGCAGTGCTCTTTATGGACATAGCCCCACTGAATAAGTGGGGATGACTCAACGCTGTGAAATTAGGCATGTGACTTCATATGGTACTAGATCAAGGCATAACCCTGATTTTAAAGAACATTGATTTAGTCATTTAGGTCAAATTTAATGTAAGGTATTAATAATGTCATAAAATTATTAACAGCAATGCCTTGCCGTCTGTGAAAAGTGAATGTTTCAAACAGCTATGACATTAAAGTCGTACCAACTTTCTTTTTCTCTTTTTAATCCTGTAGAGTCACTCTATTGTTGCTATTGTATTTAAGAGAAAAGTTGGAAAAAGAATGCTGAGAGCAGACAAGTTGAAAATTATTTTTCATGTGCATTTTTCCCCATACGCACCTCTTGGTATTTTAAAATGTATTTGAATGTTTTTCTGCTCCACTTTTGCAGCCTCCACTAAGACTGCAAGCCTTAAGGCTTTTAAATAGACTTCTATTGAAAGATATGAGATGATGAAGGAATAGGAGAGCCAATGCTCAGAAAGAGCCTGGACGTTTGGACAATACAGATACTGCTTTTAGAACTGGAGAGGCACTATGTGCTATTCCAGCTGTGTGGTGGCACGAAGCACATCCTTTTGCCTGACATTTTACCTACACATATACTATTGATGTCACAGAGACTGTTACATTCTGTGCAGACATTCCGCTCTTAAGAAACAAATACTTTTTTTTCATAAGGCTTGAATTAATTCATAGGCATATTTTGCTGATTGGGGTTGTTTGGGGGTGTTGAAATTCCTTGCCTATGCTAAGAGACATAGAGATGCAAATGTTTTCCAAGTGAAGATGAATGGCAAGCCCTTAAATGTCTGAGCATAGATCGATGTTCGATTTAATAAATCTGGTAGATAAGAGTGAGGCTTTTTCTGTCATAATCTGGGATATGTACAGTATCAGCAAGAAACTCTCAGGCAATTTTATTTTGGTATCTAAAACTCAGCATCTCTTAAGTGACTTAAAGATAAATTACCACTTTTTACAGTCCCCTTTGGAATCCGTGTTTAGTCAACAGCATTTGGGATTCAGTTTAAAAGAATTCATTGCTCCCTGTCCTGTTGCTACTAGGTAGCATTCATGCAGGATAGGTTTATCAGCTGCATTTTCAGGGATGTTTTGGAAATTTCCTCTTTTTGCTTATAGGTATATCCAGACCAGTGAATAAGGTCTAGGATTCCAGTGCCTTGAATTCATTCTACATTAGAGTGAGTGACTGCTCAAGGTTTACTATAGCAGAGGGTCAGCTCCATTCTAGGCTTGTCTAATACGTTTTAAAATACCCTATATTTTATAATTGTAAATATCTATCATATATCATACTGATAAATAGGTCCTGGGTTAGGGGTAGTTTCCCTGAATATGGTATTGCTTTATCAACCAGCACTCTGAAACTGGTGAAACTGGAAATCCGGTGTTCTGCCCCCTTTGATTACAGAGCAGAGCAGTACAAAAGAAAAGAGCCAATGTCACCTCCCATGCTGGCTATCTTACAGCAGGCAGCCTGGATTCAGTTTGATTTTTCTGGTGCTCATTATATAGTGCACTTACCCTTCAGATTTGCGCAGGCTACAATATACGTTAAACAAGATCTTTGGTATTTTAGCTATTACAAGTTGATATAAATTAGAAGTTCATGACAAAATTCCTAATCAGAATTGCATAAATGGAGTTGAGGATGTCAGGTGACATTACTCTAGATTTATAGACCTCTAATGTGGAAATGATCTGTATTCTCAGGTATAAAGAATAATAATGACATCCTTAAGTAATGGTGATATGTGAATCATTTTGCCTTTAACATATCTTAGAATAAAATAACTCGACTTTTCAATATATGTAACTTTTCATGTTAATAGTTGGTGAATTTCCTTTTAGTTTCAAATATGAACTAAGTAATTTTTTTCTTGCATACTGTTCATTCCTTAGATCAAAAATTTATCTTGCTTTCCCTTTTATTTCAAATGTGTTCTTAAACATTTGTCTGACTGAAACATGATTATGATTCAGTGCATTTGAAATATTCCCATCAAAACATGATGCTGAACCTTCCCATCTGGAGAGTAGTTGATCAAAAGAGAACACATAAATAGGAATTAATGTGTCTGACAACTAACATTCTCCAGGTCAACTTCAAAGTGGATTTCTGTTCATGTTTTATTGTTATTTCCACTTTACTCTATAGGTCCAGGTCATGGACTCTATATGGTTTATACTTTGAGAAATCCATCAGTGTTGCTCTGGATTCATCATCTTTCCTGACGTAACATTTGATAAATAGGATGCTCTTCATAGTTCTTATCTTTGCTCTACTGACAATATACACAAGAAGGCAAGTCCTGCAATTCTGAAACAATTCATGGCGAACATGGATTCAAGATGGTACATGCATATGAAGAACAACTGCAGTTCTGCTTTTCTAGTCTGTCTGATTAATAACTTTCCTCAGTGACTGAGGAAAGAAAGATTCTGTATCTAGACATACAAGAATTCGTATGTGTTAGGCTATACTAATTTTTAAGGGAAAGTACATAGCCACTTGAAAGAAGGTAATTCATCCTTCAGAGCTGCTTGTTTTCCACGCTGACTCTTGAGTTGTCATGATCAACTTGTCACAGCTATGGTGCTTTGAAGAAGGTTATCTCTATGACAGACAAATATGTATGTTGCATGAGTATGTACAAATGCCTTAATTCATTATTGTATAACACATCCTCAGGCACTACTGCATCTCTTTGCAGAATATCTGGATGTTCTGAATTTTAATAAATCGCCTCTGACCCAAATATCTGTGAGGCCACCTACTGCTGGAACATCCTCTGTTTATGTGTTCCTAAACCTCTCCTGGGTAAAAGATTAAATGGGTTGAGAACAACCACCTAAGACCACCAAGATAAGACACAAAGCAAAGAGAAAAAGAGAAGACTGAATAGTTACAGTATGGTGAGTTGAAGTGATGCTAAACAAGGAGGGCCAGAATTACTCCAGCTGTGGTAACTGGATCCAGCTTCTGCAGCTTGTTCTGCCAGGTGTGGCTATTTTATTTATATTTGGATGGTGACAAAAGGCCTTGACAATGATGAGTTGAGTTACAGTAGGTGTTGGATAGTACATGAAGGTTCAGGCCATTTCTGAGCAAACTATGAGCTAAACAAATTTTGTACTAATCATTAGGAAGTAAGTGCCCAAATGGATTTATGGATCTGTTTCACCATGCCTATAAAGGTCAGATGGGTGTCTGGGGGCCACGAAGAACTCAGCCCACTGGTCCCTGTCAATGGCCTAGGGACTGATTTGTTGGCTGGACTGCAGGCATCACTTCAACTGCTCTTATTCCTAGAAGAGTGTGAAAAGGGAAGGGCGACTTTCATCCTTGGTAACATTTTTAGCAGTACATTAATATTTTTGGTACATGAAGGGAATAGAGTACAGGAATCACTTCAGCACTGCTTATGAATAGGGGATGCCAAGCAGGTAACTTTCTGCCCAGCAATGCTGCTGCTTCATGTTTTGATCATTTGGCACAATATAAAGATATATATTAAACTTTCTACAACCAGTGCCACTGTCATCCACTTTGAGTGGGGAGGATTGTAACTTGTCAATTTGCTGATGAACTGTTATGACTAAAAATCAGCTACTGTCTATTATAGTAATCTTGTACATTTGAAAGATACAAGGGAAATGAAAGTGGTTCAATGTGACAAAAAGAACAGTGTAGGAAAAATTCAAGTCACTGGAATACCATTAAAATTCAAGTCCTATAGCCCTGCCAATGGTGCCAAGGTGTTCTAGTAGGAATAGTAATAAACAGATGTGGATTTGTCTAGGAGCTTTACAATATTACCAATGAGAATAATTTAAAAGTCTGAAAATAATTATTTGAACTTTCTTGGATTTCTCTCTGACTATTCCTTACATGTTCATAGGCATCTTTTATTTTAGTAGAAGTATGGATGCTATGACTATCTCACATGGAAAAACTGTTCATATAAAAAAAAATTAATAGGAGTAAACTAAAAATGGAGAAAACAGACAGGAGAGCTTGGAGTCATTCAAAGCAACATGTGTGTGGTCTTCATAATGGAAACATACGTGTTTTGTTTCTTTAAATTTTGTTTGCTTTCTGGGCACCTTGATGATGAAAGTTTCTCTCTTCTCTATGTTAATATAAATCAGTGTTAAATTGCAGAACTTTATTTTTTTATTTTTCTAAAGTGACTTTTTCTACTTTTATCTCTTGTTGGAAAAACCTACCTAAAACACAAGTTGTACTTATGGGGCAAATTTATCTTGTCCATGTTAGGGGAAGTTAAATAGCTATGGCAAAAAAATTGTTTATGACAAAGATTTCTTCTTTCTAGTAATGTATTAAATTAAACGTCTCTGCTGCTGTCTTTGCTTTTTTAAGTACCACCACAATTATATTTGAGTTGGTGTGTGGGTGTACTTGGTACCCCGTCCCTGGCTGAACTTTCTTGCTCATTCTTTTGCTTTCCAACTCTTACTGTGGTGGTAGTTCAGATCAGCTAAATACATATTCCTATATTCCAATATGCTCAATAAGGAGCATAAATCTATCTCTCTCATAAAATCTGATGTGACTAAGTAAGAATTCAGACCAGTGTATTTCTCTGAGACTTGGTGCTTACTGCAAGGGAGTGGTATCCAGCCCTGTTCAAAGGATGTAGCCTATTTTTCTGAGCTCAAGATGAGTTGTCTTAGTAAAGAATTCCTTGTTCACATGTGGGTTTTTTTGGTAATGGGAACAGGTGTATCAGGTCAGGAAATATTCTCATTTCAGAGACCTGAAAGGAAACTCTAGCTGTCAAAATGCAGTTGAAATGCGAGACAGGCAGTCTTCTCATATAAGAGAGAATTGAGGTGCACTGACTGATAGCATCCGAACAGGCAATGTATACTGCTTAACACTTTTGAAGGCTGACCATTCGAGATCTGTCCTTCAAGGATGCCTTTATGCTCCTGCTTCAATTACACTTGCTTAAGAGAGAGAGCGGGAGGAAAAAGACAAAGCGAATGGCCCATAACAGGTTTCTGGTTGATAGCATGGATTCAGGGAGCTTGTTACACTGAACAGATATTACTTTCCAATACCTCTGCAATAAAATTTTGCTGTCAGCGAGAATCCATATTTTACTGAAAAATAAACCAAGATTGTTTAGCCAGATGTATTACAATAAACCTTGTAGTGTGACTGGGAAAGAATACATGGCTGGTAAAGCAGTAAATCTGTAAGTTAAATGTATTTACTGCCAGTTGATATAATGCAAGTTTTTATGTACTGCATCAACTTAAACTTAATGTCTAACCAAAAAAAGAAAGCACTTGAAAAGGGACAATATAAAAAATTAAAATGAGAGCAAAAACAGAGGGAGAAATTATTAAAATCTGTGCTAATAAGTTGAGATCTGCTTTGCTAGAGGCATGTCTTAACACTGGAGACAACCAGAATATAGGAAGGAGATTAAAGCTTTGCAGTAATAATGGAGTTATGCAGTTAATATGCATTCCCAGAGCTGCAGAAAAATAAAATGTATGGTCATTTCTTAAGGAGATTTGTTTTAAACTGACTGATACAGCTAGTTGGGATTCATATCTAGTAGAAAATCTGAGATAAAATCAACCTAACTTGCCACAGACTTTAAGATTTGGAATTTTCTACATACCTATAATGAGTTTCTATATAAACCATCTACCACAGTGCCAAGCAGCACAGCATTTTCTGTTTGTTTTCTTTTAGAACAATATAAATGTAAGTACCTGCTATTTAAGAGCAACTCTGGCAACTTTCTGAGTCATCAGTGCTCATGAAGGAAGACAGTTCCAAACTATGTCTCTTGCTTCACCTGTGTGTTGAAGATTTTTTGAATGTTGTCTCCTTTATCTTTCCTGCAGTGCTCTTTGCAGGAAAATGGTTAGTAGAATAGAAATCTTTGAGGACTGTTGATAGACCATGGTAGTGTGGGTTTCTGTAACCATGCCATGGGTTAATAAAGCACAAGTCAGTGACTTACAGAAACACTGTGCCTCATTTTTCATCTTAAAGCTAATGTGAATACTTATTGATTCCACAAAGATATTGTGAGGCTTCATTAAATAAATATTGCCTTTTACAGGAATATAACTAAAATTTTATTAATGAAGCATGTGTTAGGTAAAAGCTAGATGTTGATTTGAAGTCAATAGTGACAGACTATTTTATTGAAGGGTTACTTGATATCATTTAGTAAAACATTGAGGTTTTGTTTTATTAGTATTCTGTATGTTCCTAAGTGTTGAGTGTAAGATACTTGCAGACATGTAATGACTGCTACTTATTACTGATTCTCCTTTGTGCATGTAGGTTCTGGCTATTTATGACAAGTAGGAGAAAAATTCCAATAGAGATTCTTTTGGATTTTGAATGTGCAGTGTATGGAACAGAAGACATTCTTGTAGCTGAATGATCTTGTATCGGAGCAATCTTGAATTATATGGTTGGTATTTTTGCTTGATTTTAATTTTCAAAGACAAACAACCGTCAGCTGGCTAATGCCTGGTAGTTAGTTACGGGGACAAGTTAATGGTAAAGCTGTCACCTGAGAGCAGGTAACCATCCTGCACTGAACTAGCTGAAGAACCATCTTCAGCAGCGTTGTGCCATGGATGCTGCCACAAAGGAAGTGAAAGATTCTAGCAACTGTGGTGTTCCCGTTAAATGTCCTCATAATGATACTGGAAATGATGATCCTTATCATGGAAGTGATTAGCCTGCACTCAAAGGGTCTGCACCTACTTTTATTGAATTCACAGGCAGCTCTGAAAAGGGCTGAAGTTAGCTGCTAACAGTATATTTGCAGTGTAGCAGGAGTGAGCACAGTTTTATCCACTTCCCCCTTCCCTTTTTTTTTTTTTTAACAGCAATTAATTTCAGCAATTACTCTTCCTCCTTTCTGGTTTATCGCCTGGATACCACTAAGGCCACCTTTGCACTAGTGTTGCAATAGTAGTATCAGTTTAATTGGAGGCTTAGTGCACAGCTCCCACAAACCCTACTGATTACTGACGGGTGGTGCTACTGGAGCATGAACACAAGGGAGGGAGAGGTTTAAGGCCAGAGCTGCCAAAAGGAGTTTTTGTGAAGCCATCTTAAGATGCCAGTTCCCAGCAAGCAGAGCTGAATCACAAGTAGGCTAGAAATATGCAGCCTCTGTATACCTTGAGCATCATTTTCTGAGAGTTAGTATTCCTGAGACAGAAGCAGTTGTGCATCCTTTCAGCCTGCACTCAGAGACAATCAGTTGGGATCTGGAAGCTTCACAAGTGCATGAATTCAGGGCTGACCCTGCTGTAAGCTGGATAAGAAACGCTGCATTTCAATTGGGATTGAACTCCACACCACTGTGGCTTCCAGACTAGAACCTGGCTTGTTTCTTGTTGATTTGGAGGACAAGTCACTAGAATTAGCTCCCATGGGGAAAGGACTTCTGCTGACTGTTCTTGGTAAGAATAAAGTGAAGATAACATACTGCAGAGTGTAAAGATACAAAGCATTTAAAAAAACCCAATGATGTCTTCAGTGAAAAGCAGCAAAAAAAAAAAAAATTCTTTTGTAATTTGTCATATAATCTAGTGTGCTGTAATGGAAAGAATATTTACTTTTGACTGTTACATGAAGTGAAAAGGGTTATATTTATTTTTCTTCAATTTTTAAATAACTTTTTTAAATAAAAATGACTGAGACAGGCAAGTGGTAAAAGAACTTTTATTGTAAAGGTTGGAGAGCCATTTTAAAGTTTTCATTATGGACAGTATGGACTGTGGAGAAAAATCTAGATGTAAGAGTATTTTCACATTTTGCAAAAGGTATTTAAGGTCAGAATAGATTATTTTGATCCAAACTTGACCTCCTGTCTGCAGGATGTGCCACAAAACTTTACTTGTCAGAGGAGTTTAGTTTTCTCCTTACCTCCTTTAGCTCATCTTGACTAGCTTACTGTGAATATTCAAGATCTGACAGGCTTCGAGGAAAATATGCTGGAATTTAGGAAGCATACCCATCAAATCAAATAGGTGGGTAGTCTATGCCTAATATACTTTCAGGGGAATCAACCACCACAGTATTGTTCTTTTCTTTAGTGCATGTATATGCACATACTTCCTACTTGTCCTGAGTGATTGAATGCTTGCCAACATTGGCTTACCTTCTCATAGGCCTTATGACCTAACTACTGCAGTGGATGACTTCACGTTTCTGAAGATGGTTTTTTGCACATCTCAGGTGTTTCACTTGAGGCCCATCTGGGCTTTAAAGACATCCGTCATGGACATTATGGTACACAAAATGCACAACCAAAAATTATTATTTTCACATCAGAAGGGAGGATATGTAGCAAAGACTAGGCAGTCACCATCACCAACTTCCATTTTTTTTTTTAACGACTTCCCCAGTTTTCTGTAAAGAAATAAACATTCAAACCCCACTACACCCCAAACCCAAGTAATATTCATTTTACAGGTAACATACAGTATATTGACTAGGTGAAGGATTGCAATTGAGATCATCTTACTCCACTAGTTTGTAAAGCCACCTCTGTTACTACTAGTTCTTTTATAATGTTGCTATATTTTAGACCTTCTTGTCCTAAAAGGTTTGAGGAAACCTCTGAGAAGTGTTATGTTAAGTAGAATAAGACTCTTTTCTTCTTGCTTATTTATGATTCCGTTTGGTCTTTAATGTTCTCAGTGTGTGTGGGAAAAAATAAAAAAAATCATTTGAGTAAGCCTTTTTTACCTATTCAGGTCTAATTCATAGGCTCATCTGTAATGAAACATGACATGAAAGCAAAATGGAATAAGCACCCTCAGCTGAAAGCTACAGCCTAGACACAAGCAGCTGAGTTACCTCTTGGCCAAGCCCAATTATGCTGACACCTGAGGAAAAGTGACAAGATTATCAGGCTAGCTTTGACAGCATTAGCATGGATTGAAGGCTTTTATGTCTCCTTAGGGCCTACAGCAGAGATGACCCAGTTAAGAGGGGTGCCCAAGCTGAACGATACTAGCGCTTCACACGTCTGCGTGAGGAAAACAAGCAGATCCTCTTAACTAATCGTGTTAGTGCTGCTGACACCCTTTGCATACCTCGAGGATTTTCCAGCTTTGTTGCTGTGCCAGTGGGGTTGCATGTGGGGGCTAGTGATAGCATGTGCGCGGGGCTCTCCTTTGGCTCATTGAGAGCACCGTGGATTATTCTCGCAATTTCTTGTTTCAGCTGCTCTTGCAGAGAACTTCTCCAACAGCTATTGCTGCTATTTTTGAGCAGCCACACGAAACTGATTTATCTGTCAGTGCAGGAGAATGCTTTGCGAAGCAGTAAGCTACGTATCTGGGTCACACACTGTATGGTGTGAGGGAACTGCGTGCAGTTCAATCAGGAATTAGACAGCTATCAAATGTTGTTTTTTTGGGGGGAAGGAAAAAATAATCCTCAAAGAGTGAGGAAGGAGTCGTCTTTGGGATAAAAATCACCATATGCTAAGCTTCTCTTTTGCCACAAGCTAGACAGCCGTACTTTAAAGAATGTCTAGGGAAATAAAGGAGATCAGTCTATTTACTCAACGATGTTTAACGATAAAGGAATAGTAAACACTTTTCCATTGGTTAAGCTTTGTTCTGGACATCAATAACAGGAACAGGTACCTGTAAGTCCCTTTCTTAAACTATCCTAGCCTATGTGTATTATTATTGTAATTTTAAAAGCACTGAAGCTGGGGGATGTTGTATTTTCATTATAAATACAGCCTAGCCTATCATTCTTTCAGGTAAGACAGGGGCTGAAAAGCAGTCTTTACCTCTCTGGTGGGAGTCTGAGACAGGCAAGCTTGCTAGCCATGCCATCAGTCATCCAAGAGATTCACTGGAAAATGAGCTCAGTGACTGTTGGCTGTCCCAGCTCGTGAAGGGGAGAGTCATGTCCCTTGGCTTCCAGAGGGTCCCCCATAGGAAGCAGCTGCTGTGAAAGCTGCAGCTCAGGTGGCTGGGGAGGCTGCAGGCTCTTCTGGAGGGTGGGAAAGGGGCTGAGCGGTGGTGGGGGAAGATTGCCAAGCTGAGGAAAGCACAAGAAACTGCAGCCCAGGAGCCCAGTGAGAAATTAGAAGACATTGGGGGTTTTGCTGCTTGAGACCATGGTCTTAGGCTTGAACCTGATCCTCAGAGAAGGTGGCAGAGCTCAACTTCTATTCCTTTGACAGCATAATCCTTTACTGGGGAGAAAAATTTCTTTCTTTTATGTAATTATGAAATCCAGGCAGATCAGATACAGGCCTAGATCAGGATCAATTAATACTGTTGAATCCTTTTAAAGCATATTCAGATAACATACTGATGGCAGTACTAAATCAAATTTTAGACTGATGGCTTTTAAATGGGAGAAGAAATCCTGTTTCTTTGGTTTGCTGAGGACCTGCTGAATAGGGATTTGTTGATGTGGATTAGCAGGGTTAGATGGTGAAGCAGAGCTTTGTACAAGTGGCAAGTTCATGTGTAATACAAAGAAGAACTCATGGATTTACCTTGCAGGATCTTGCAACAGCATGGCAGTTGTGGCAGCATTGGCATGGTCAGAGAACAACTACCCATCTGAAGACAGCACAAGACAGGGAACACTAAGCTCCAGAAGCTGATGAAGTCCCATCGTTGTGCCATCCTTGCCTGGTGTGGCCAGGGTTGGTGGACCTCAAACACCACACATCTGTGAGGAATATGTGCCTCATGGCAGCAGCTCTGCTCCACTATCCAATGGTGGGTAGAAACAGAACGGAACATGGCATAAGAAAAAAGTGTAACAACTGCTGCCTTATGAAGAATTAAAAATGTCCATGGATTGTTGCATTATTCTGTCATCCTATTTTTCTTCCTAATATTCTTTAGTACGGCAGATTATTGTAAGTTTTTAGCTTTTGTGGTACCCTAATACAAAATCTTTGAAGATAAAAGAAATATTAATTGGATCATGGCTGCTTTGGATCTTTGCTTCCTTTAGTGGTTTTGAGTTAAACTGTCCAATTGGCTTGTGTAGAAATGAGTTGGAAAAGGTAGGAGTTGCATTTATTTTTTCATATAAGCTCATCAAACTCTATTGATGCTAATTGGTTGGTGTAAATAAATAAAAAATAAAACAAACAAACAAACCACACCACAAACAAACCCATAAGAATTCCTGCATGACTGCTTTCAGGAATTCATTTTAATTCTTTTATCTTCTGACAGAGAAATGGCAGTGAACTAAATTTAGTAGCTGCAAACTAAAACTGTATTTCCTATATTTGAGACAGGTACAAGATAACAATGTCTGTCTTTTGAATGCTTTACTAGGAAATTGCTCTTTCCTTCTCCTTCCTTTTTCCCCCCTCTGCTCTGGTCCCTGGTCAATCTAGCCTTCAGGCTGGCAAGAGCACTAACCTGTGGCATTGTCATATCGAGCCTGTTAGCTCATGAGCCTCTGCAGAACCACTGCTCTGTTCCCTCAAGTACACTCACATTCTGTACTTTATTATACCCTTGTAATGAACTGTTGAACTGAACTGAAGTTCCCTTTTTTTCAAGGCCTAGCTTTCTGAATATAGTCCAAGGCTCATTAACACTATTTAATTCTGCAGGAGGTTGTAATCTAGTCAGGGGCAAAACAGACTAAGTCAAATTGACATCTACCTCACATTACATTAAAGTGTATCTGTTGAGGTGCCTATTACATTTGTGTATGTTTTCAAGTTCAAATATATATATATACACATGTATAATTTAAAGGTTACAATCTTGTTTTGCCACTCCAAATTCACCACTGTATTACCAGTTGTGCAATGTTTTAAAAGGGTAGCAAGATACTCTTGCTGGATTGAGATGACAGTACTTGATTTGCATGTTTTTGAATAGTGGCTGATACTACAGGGTTTGGGTAGTTCTATTTCTGAGTTTAGTGTGCCAGGAAAAATAAAGCTATAATATAAGGATAATTCTAATCTATTTATCTAACATGGAATACATGAAATACTGTATGTTGCTTGCTTGTGTTTTGGTAATGTGATATTATTGAATGTGGGAAAAGAGAGATCATGGCATATATATAATTTGCCAATAAAATTATATTTTTATTTGTAGAGATCCAGGTACAATGCTATGATGATTATTCAAAAAAAAAAAAAAAAAGTAGTTTAGTTTACTAACGAATGCCTGTGCAAGTCTTCGAGTTGCAGAGTCTTACTTTGGTTTCTCAGGCTTTTGTAAGCATGCAGCACTGCACCTCATACACTCTGATCATAATCCAGCCAAATGTCCTCATGATGCTCAAGAAAGGAAGGATTTATACCCCATTTATCTGAGAGTGAAACTTTATACCTTTGGAATATTGCGGGTCTCCAAAATAACTCTGGCCTCCTTTAAGGGATTCAAGCACCTCATTCTCATAACCTCTTACATTTTCCTCAGTAAAACTCTATGCTGGAGTCAGCATGTGGAACAGCTTGCATGCAAAAATTCACATCTTTCCAGTGCTTTTAAGCAAAAATGTAACAATCTCCATCTGGCAGTATGCATTGATACCTACCGGCCAGTTCTGTTGCTGAGAATTTAAAAGCTATAGCTAATGTTAACCAGTACATTTTAAATTCAGATTTTCAAGATCATACAATGTAAAATATTGCATTGTTTCACTAATGCATTTTTTGCATTCAGATTGTATGTGAGGTAGAAATTTAAAGCCTTTGCTGAACTTGGACTTAACTGTTCTTTTTATAAAGGTTAGTAAATTTGCAAGAAATTACATTGATCTGGAATCAATCCTTGAATCTACCTGGGGACCACAGTATAATACTTTCCCTTTGATCATGGCCATGATTTTTATTTAAAAAATAAAAATAACATGATGTCTACTCTACAAAAGTGTGATGACTTTAAGCAGATATCTGAAAGCTTCTGTACTGCTCTAGCAAAATTAGTTATAGAACTTGAAATAACACGCATGTAGGAAGTGATTGCAGGGTAGAGGACCCACTTGAGTCAAGTGTTTCTATGACAGAATTAATACGAGCTGCTGTAGCTCTATCTCAGTGTTCTCTGATGTAATTACATGCCTTAGGAAACCTTGTGAAGTGATGTTAAACTTGTAATTTTCATTCAGTTTCCTCAGGTTTTTTGGTTTTTTTTTTTGGTGATGTCTAGTGTATACAGGCTTCAAGTTGAAATAGTGCTTACATATTGAGTGGCCATAGACTATTTTATTATAAATGATACAGTACACGTATGTAGCTTACAGGCAGATAGGGTTTCAAAGCCCACACAATCGCTTTAATAGCCAGAATAGTAGTCTCTCAAATAGCACCAGGGAAAAAATACATTATATATATCTATGTCTACTTTCAAATTGCATGTAAGTGTTGTTTTTTTTTTTTAAGCAAATTGAAGTGTTCAAAATTTTTTCACTCAAATTCATTTTGTCCTGTCCTATAATTCTACAAAATAAAAGGAGGGATTGGCCAGAGCTTTTTTATATCACATTGTAAAAATGTGTATTTCTCATTTTCTTGTTTAATCTGCTATGTAAAATATGCTTTTTATCTCAAGCACGAAAAACAAGCACAACAAAGAAGCATTTGTCATTAACAAAAAAGAAAGAAAGATAGATAGATATTAACTCCAGGAAAGAATCTCAGTTTCAGGTTAAAGCCAGACCATGAAGGAAGGTGGCTGGACACGTAATAAAAGTTTTCTTGTGGTGTTTTCTAGTGTAGGCATTTTCCTTATTAAGTTTAGCCAAAATATCTCTTCCTGTAGTTCCAGCCAAGGCATAGGGCACCTGCTAGTTATTGCATTGTGATCCAATAAAGGAATGTTTCATAGAGAGAGTGAGTTTTATGTGGGTTTTACTTCAAGAAACTGGGAAGGTGTTTGGGCTAAAAGATTCTAAATACAAGTAAAAGCAGTGTGGTGTTCACCACCACTCCAAAGAAGAGTTCAGGTTTTTGTCTCTTTACCAAGTAAATATTTTCTTAACCAAAGTTCTCATATATTAAGACACACAACTATGTACCACATACTGATTCTGTCCTGACAATCACTGTACTGTTAAAAAGCAACCTAGCTGCTTAGGTGAGAGAATACTGTAATGCTATCTGTGCTTTTTCAGGATTCATTAAAAAAAGTCAAAGGAACAGTGTGGGTTTACAGAGATGTAATTTATGGATGTACAGAGGAACAGTATGAATTTAGACAAATGCAGAAGTAGCACGAGTTAAAACGTGTTTTTGTTCTGGCTGGAGATTATTAGGCTGCATGTCTTGAAGTCTCTGCTTCAAATCCCATCATCAGGTGTGGCTGGGGGTTTTGCAGGAAACCTTTCTTGGTGGCTGATCTTCACAGAGGTGGGATAGCTGCCACTGGTCGTTCTGTCACACACCAGTAGGGACTTCATCTCCCTGGAAATCAGACTATTGCAGCACACAAGATCTTGCTTATCAGCAGAAGAAGTTGTTTCCTTCCAGGGAGTTCTCATGGACTTACAGTATTCCCTGCCAACCAATGGTTTCTGACTAACTGTTAATATACCTAACTCTTTGGTGTTAAAATTTTATGCTTTATAAGTCTACAGTCTTCCGAACATGGAAATAAATTTTAAGAGGGTAATCAGATTTATTTTCAAGTGTAATTTTGCTACAGCAATTCTAGAAAATTGGTATTTGAAAATGAGGGCAGATATTTTTCTCAAAGCGGTGCTAATTACAGTCCTCCTGGTCCTCATATGTTGCTCTAACTTCATTTTATTACCTAATGCATCTTTCCTTCTTCCAATTAGCTTCAAATAATTCCCATGCTTGAAACGTAGAGCAGTGTTTCAGAGTCAGAGGGATGACGTTACATACCCCGTCCCCTAAGCTTGCAGAGCGTATTTCTTTTAGGGTGCCAGGAAAACAAATGGAGTAACAACTTCTGAAGGCTCTTGAACTGTAGAAATAACTCCAGGTGTCTACTGACTTCAGATTACTGTTTCAAATCCAATCAGAGAGACTTTTAAGTCAAAAGGATTCTTTGCTGATATAGGCATGACCTTGCTGATTTTAAAAGTCTGCCTGTTTGTGGAATCTTTACTTCTGTTCAGATTTGAGGCTGACAAAAATAAAAAATGTGTAGTATGGAGAATTATGTGATTGGGCACTCCAGTGCAATATTTCTATGTCAAAAGACTTTTGGGGAAGTATTACTAAAGCCTTGAATCATTTTGGGCACCTGTACGTGGAAAAAAATTAATACTAAGCCAATGAGATCAGTGTCCAATTTATTTATATACTGTATTGTTGTATTACTGTAGATTTGTTTGCTACTCTGCAGCCCTGCCAATGAATTTCATCAGTGTTTGGACTTGAGTAGCTATTTTACCTTCATGTCTATATAGTAATTACCGGTGTAAGGGGGTGGACCTATTGCATATGTACTTTATCAGCTGTACTTACTAGAGTTGTTCTTAATCTGTCATAATGAAGGGGAGGACAAGGAACAGAGGGTGATGGATGGAAGAAGCAGTAACTATAGAATTGTGTTTGCCATCATATCAGGGTAGTAGTGGCTACAAGGAATGGAAGGTGATGAGAAGAAGTGATTGTAGTATTATTGTTGTTTGCTGTGATTTGAGGAATGTTTTGATGTCTTGCTAGCACAGACAAATTGAGAAACAAACCTCTCAGGACAAGTCCTACAAACACATAGATGCATTCTAAACTTGGATCAGAACTTTAATTTTCTCTCTGATCTGCATATGCTAGCAAACATTAATATGTTTACACTAAGTTTATTAATTCTATAGCCTATTTTCCATTATGTATAAACATCAAAGAGTGGGGATGAAAATGTCCTCATAAAAATTACCTTTTGCAATAACTCTCACCCCATGTCCTGCCATGAAACAACATCCTTATTTGTAGCAGGAGTTATAGACTGAGTTATTCTCTGCCCTGTGTGGTATTTTAACTGTAATTACTCCACTACTTGACAGTGTTAACTACAATGTGACTTGTGGCAGTCTTCCTGTGAGTATCTCTCAGTAAATCAAAGTAGATGTGCCAGGGCTGTTACTCAAATTCCTTTACAAATATTTACAGGAGTATATCAAGCCTGCTGAATTATAGCTACTAAATTGCTGGGAATGTACTCATGAGAACAAATCCTGTTTGTATAAGAAAGAAGGCACAATCGTTTTTTAAACTGTATGATAAATCTTACTGCTCTGAAAAGGTTGAAAGTAATTTTCATTTGGCAGAGGTAATGAAATGCATCTTAATAAATTTAAATGTTTATTGTTGTTAATGAAGAACAAGAGAATATAACTATTTTATAGGTGTGATCAGGTAGGTTCTGTGAAATTAGGGTTTAGTTCTGCAGTTGGACCTTGTTCATTGACAAAACTTGTTTCTTTCTGACAGCAAATCATGCAATGCACTTGCAGACAAATATAGCATCAGAGCTATTATCTTACGGATATAAACAAGAGTCATTTGTTTAGTCAGCAAATGTATGCTTAATAAAGAATACAGATTACCACAACATTTTCAGAATTGCTGTTGGCTTGATTGATAAAATTCTCTTTGAAGAATTTCACTGAACTCAGGAACAATAAAATATAATAGAATCAGTATCCCCAGGGGTTTGCGTGATACTGTATAATTGTGAGAAATTAGCCTTACCACAGCAACTCTACTCAAAGATGGAGTTCTATGCCGCTTTTCTTTTAAGACATAGTTAACATTTGAAAATAAGCAATTTCCTTCACTTCCTTAAAACTTGTTTTAAAAAAAGAAACTAATTTCATGTGCAGCGTTGCAAACTCAGAGTGCAAGCCATTTCTATTTAAAATGAAGCTATGTCATAATGAAGTCTGAATGCTATTTCAAAATTAATACTCAGTTTCTTTTTGTGTTAGGAAACATGGGTGTCCCAGATGAAAACTTTTTAAGAAAAACAGTTAATGTTTTTGTTTCTTCTCCCTTTTGCTATAAAAATAATTTTCTTTTGTCTATGAGGAGATGTTTGCTGTCTCAATACCAGTGCAGAATAAAAAGAAATGCCCTTCATATCTTAAAGAACATCTTGTTTGTAACACCTGTCTACACTTCCATTACTGTATATGTGCACGGTAATGGTTAGACACTGTACACCCAGGGAAGGGGAATGAAGCTATTAAAAATAAATTTGCTCCTTACTATAGGAGTCTCTGTATGGAATGTCATCTTTTTCCACCTTTTACAAGTTGCTGATACATAGTGATGTTTAAGATATTGAGGTGCTTCTGTTTTAGATTTCACTATAGAAGTTTTGGTTAGTTAGGGCTCAGTTCTTTGGTATATTTGTAATATTTGATTGTGTTTTTTCCTAATTAACAAGTAAAGAGGCATAAAATATAATAACAAGTAACCAGAAATTAAAGCGAGGAATAGACAGTCCTACAAGTCAGTGAGTGCCTTCCTGCAACTGTCTCTTCTGAGTTATTTGAACACCAGAGAAACCGGATTAAAAGGGCTTCCTCCCTCTCTCCTATTACAAACAACAAAAAGATTTACTGAGGAGATCTGTGTGCATGGCACTATGTTGTCTTTCAGAAGAGTCAGAGGGGATTCTCAAGTGAGGCCCAAAAAATGGTAAGCTTTGCTTTTTATTTGTGTCTATGTGCATTCAAGGAAATTTTGTGCTATGTTATAAAGGATAGGGAAGAGTAAACCAAATATCTATCATTCTTCAGCCAGACCCTATTCAAAATGGCCAGGACCTTGAGAAGAGCAAGAGAGCTGCCAGTGGTCCCTTGAAAGTGTGACCTCGTTTTATGTAGAGTCTTGTCGCAAGCACGTCTTTGTTGCCTTGTCTCTCTTTGGTGCCAAGTAACCTCCTCCACTGCAAGGCTTCCTTATTCTGCCTGCGCCCAGGTGGCCAGGCCCATGGCGATGGCTAGTATGAGTCAAAAGCTGCTGCCGTTTCAGCCCCCAGGGAGCCTCCTTTGCAAACCCTCACGCTGCACCACAAATACCATCCAGCTCCTTAACAGGCCAAAAGGTCTTTTGAGAAGGTCTGGGGATTGTTTCATCCCCCTGAGTGCTCCTTTCTGAGGCAAACAGTTTTGATGCTCTGAACACTAGCATTTATATCTAGTCCCCAAAGAGCAGCATCTTTTTGAACCAAAGAATCAATGATGTTACCTAGGTGGATTATTTGAAGACTGTTTTGTTGTTGCTGTGTAACCTTAGTTCAGTGACAGACGCTGTATGATGGGGTAATTCTTCCGATTCATTTGCTGCCTCTTTTGTTTCTTCTATCATGTTTCACTAACCTGTCCTTTGCTGCTGACAATAACTTATATGATCTTTCTTTTAGTTAGATCATCTTGTATGATTACAGGGACGTTTGATAATGCTTCTCTATGATTTTCACATGCAAACAATACAGCTGAATACATGCCAGGGTACTTCAGCTTAGAGCCAAATAGCACTGAAATAAGAAAAAAAGCCAGTCTGTGATTTGTAGTCCTTTGACAACACAAGGACATGTGTGCCTCATGATATTGTTTTAAATATAAAGCATGCCTAAAAGTTGCTTATGGTACTTAAATGTTAAAGAAGACAACAGCTGGGTATGAAGGTGGCAGATAAAGTGGTATAAATTATGTAAGCTTGAAAGCAGAAGAATTGCAGTGGAAGTCGGCAACCTTGGAATGTACAGCAGTCAGGTCTTTTAACTCAAGAAGTAACGTGGAAAAATAGCAGCAGAATTGTTCTGTGACATTCGCGCTCTGAGATAACAGCAGAAACAAGTAGAGTGCTTTGAAATTCACCACCTATACCAGGGGTATTTTAAAAAGTGGAATCACCTTTTCTCCCTCTTGTTAAATCCTGAACACTACTACTTAGGGAAGGAGATGCATTTGAAATGTGAAGAAATTCGAGGGGTCACTTGACAGCCATAGTTCCAGAGGAATTCCGTTTTGAATAACAAAAAAAGTTTCCTCTTTCAAATATAATTTGCTTTCATCTGGTCTCAGAGCCGCTGGAAAGGCCAATTTCCTGAGTGCAATGCATTCAGGACACGGCTTCAGTTTGAATTCTGAATTGGGTTCTTGCGGTGTGAGCAATGTTCTGAATATTTACATGTGTTTTTTCTTAGAGCAGCATTGTCCTGATATGTACTGTGTTTTTGGAGTGCCATAATTGCTCTGTAGGAGTCATTTGAGTCTCCAGTAAATGCAAAACGGATATGAGAGCCTTAAAATGTGTATTGTATGAATTCCCTTTACTTACGTGACTCACCTTAATTTTTGGAACTATTATAATCTGTTGTATATATCTGTCATTAAAAGCTCATTCCAAAAATCATCTGTAAGCTAATAGATTGTGGCAGCTTTTCCTTTAGTTTTTGAGCAGTCCTGGGGTAGCATGTGCATGAATTTGTACAGACCTTGGAATCCATGGATTATTCATTGATCATGAAAGTGTGCTAGGACTGCAAGCTGAAAATCCCCCTGACAGTTTTATTGGAGATGTTACTGCATTTTCAGCCTCACTATGAGACAAAATAACATCTCAACCATTTTTATTTTTCTCCTTCAATAGTCAGCACATACCATTGGAGGAAAGGTCTGTAAAGGTAGCTTCATCATCATTGTGTTAGAAAGCAATTTCTCTTTCTCTCCCATGTTGGGAGTTGTGTTTTCTTTCAGGGAAACTGTCCCATGGAGGTGTCTATGTCTGGGGGTGCCTTTGCTGGGCAGTTAGGAGAGTCATAACAGCTGCTTAGAAGGGGTAGAAAATGCCATATTGAATGCAATGATTTCTCCCTTGGGACAAGGAGAGAAATTATCACAAGGACTTGCAGGGGGTGCTCAAGTATTTTCATAGTGTGGAGTGGATTGCATAGAGCTTTCATTTTGAGCAATTAGTTGTTTATTTAGATTAATTTCTCATTTCACAACATTTTTGGATTAAAAAATTAAAACTGACTTGTTGGCAAAACCAACACAAATTAAAATTAAAAAAAAACCCACAGATTTCTGATAGCTTTATTTAATTTCTTTATTTCCTTTGTGCACTTTACACAGTTTTAAATTTTTTGCATTTGATTGCAGGGGTGAGATCTGGGAGCAAAGACACAAGATCTTTAGAACATCCTTTGGGGTCAGGAATCTTTTCCTTCCAAGTTTTGACTGCTACTACCATACCAGGACATGAAAGGAATGCATCTCTCCCTTCTTGATGTAATTTGAATGTGAATTTGATTTTCCTAAGATCAAATATCTTCTGTCCAAGCACAAATAAAGGGAAGTGGAGAGAATAACACTGTTTGACATTGTCAGAGGTAACATGTAACCTACTGCTAGGCATATGTTAGACCTACCTATGTCAATATACAGAGACTATGTCTATTGTAGTCGCATCTGGAGACCTCAGTTCTTCATTTCACACACTAACAACTGAAATTTTCAGCTTTAAAGATATAGATGTAGTTTGACAGCCTTGACCTCAGCCTGTATGCGGGGGATTAAATGTGCTCACTCAGGCTGTAGACTGTGCAAAGGATGACTTACGTAGAGCTCACGTGCACCCCCACTTTGAGTCTTTGGCAATAGCAGCAAATGGAGGAAGAAGGTATCAACATGGGTTTAGTAATGATTCTAACTGCTGTTTGATACAATGTGCATGGCTGCCTGCAGGTGGACCCAGACTACCTCTCCATGCTCGCTTAGATACGAGTCTCCTATTCCTGAGTGGGATATATTGCTATCATCCATTTGGCTCTGATAGTTTTATAATGCTAGTGATCGCAATAAATTACTGGCACTAACGTGAAGAATAACCTGATGAGAACAGTTATTTTGTAGTGAAGCTAAACACCACATGAACAAGGAATGGGAGAGCATATATTAGAGATTTTATTTGACAGGCTAATGCACCATAAAGTTTTGTTGAGCTTTGAGAAATAGAGGTTCAGCGGTGCCGTTGGAGAAGAGAACCAGTCTCTGCTGGAGTCCTGTAGCTCCTCATTACAATGACCCCACAGGACCACAAGAAAGAAAATTGCAGGAAGAGCATGCAAGATTTTTTCAGTCAAGTGCATTTTTTTGTTTTATTTTGTTTGTTTTCCTTTAGAAAAAATTTATAGTAATACAAGTTGAAAATTTTCTCTATATTTGTTAGGATTTCCTGTCCTGATTTTGCTAAAAAACTGTATTCTAGACCTAACTGTTGTGTGCAAACAAAAAACCCAAGGACAACGTTTCCTGCCTGCCCCTCTCCCCCAGTCCCCACCCCACAAACCTTCAAATCACCAACTTTAAAATCACAGTGGTTAAGGGTTTGCAGAAAGATATTTTCTCTGTCCAAGTCTAGCTATGAAATAACTGATCAGGAGGAAACTGCAGTCACTCTCTGCTCTTGCAAAGCTCACCATCAGGCAGCTGTTATAATTTTGCACTGGATATGGCTAACACTCT
>NW_010223979.1:24130-47982 GCF_000690775.1 Eurypyga helias
TATTTGTTCTTTATACATTGTTTGTGCTTGGGAATCAATAAGAAAGTTCAGACAATGCAGTCATCTTATTTCCTCATGTTTGGAAACAAAATCCTTTTGTAATGCCTGAAACATCTTCAAATGATTTGGTCCTGTTTACCTTCTAAGGGCCATAATATGCCATTGATTTCTTTTCTTTTTTTCCTTTTAAAGGTAGAGCTTCCTACTTAAATAAATGGGGAGTTTGCTTAGAAATCAATAGGATGTTATGGCTGTGAAACTTAAGACAATGGTGATTCTTTAATCATATCAGAAAATGTGATTAAGATACCACAAACAACCCCCTAATCCACAGGCAAAGGAATGGGTACTAAAGTAAGAGCAACCATCTTTACCAGAGTGTAACTCCATTTAACTTCAGTGGGAGCTTTGTCTGAAAAAGATGAATACAATCAAGTAAGAAATGTGAAGCAATGTCATCAGTTTTATTAATCAAACCTTTGTTGCTGAACTAAGGTCACTTACTGAGAGCAGGTTGGTCTTTAAATAGGCAACACATATAACATCACTGATTTCTTGGTTCAAAGAACTTCTGGTCCTTGGGGACTGGAGAGCAAGAAATGAATGCGGATGTTCAGAGTGTCAAAACTCCTGTTCCCAAATGAGCAGGCTAAACTGATAAAACAATTCCGAATCTTTCTCAATAGACCTTTTGGACCTTCAGAGAGCTGACTAGACTTTGACATGCGTTGGAGAGATTTACAGAATTATTCCCATGGGAAGCAAGTGGAGGTACAGATTGCTTCTGGTTATTCCAAACCTTCTCCTAGTCCTAAAGGGTTGCATTTGGATTTTTTTTTTTTTTTTTGGTGTGTGTAAAATGAAAGCAAATAAGCATCTTTAACATTCCTTATCAACCTATTTTTGTCCTTTTGCGATCTGATCTTTGAAAGTTGTGTGATGGCTCCCATTGTTTTCAGTAGAGTTTTGTATTTTTTTGGGGACTGAGTGGTAATAAAGCTAATTAGGAACTCGGTAATAATTCCAAGACAGAGATGGTCATATTTAAATAAAACAGTGGAAACAAGTCTGTATTTCCCCTTTAAAATGCACTAATACATTTATTTACAGTATTAGAGATACTTTTGAGAAAATTTGCCTCAAGGGAAAATGTGTGCGTATGGCTGCTCTTAAAGAACTGGCACTTTTGTTATGTCCTTTATCTAGTTGTATATTAGCTCTATGCTTAAGGTTAGAAAACTGGTCATAGAATCAACTTTGTTTTTATTATTCCTCTTGGCCACTTTTGACTTCATCCCTAAAAGTGAGTTTAAAGAGTTATCACAGTTTTCAAAGGCTGGAAGAAGAATTTGAATCCAGATGAGTAGTTGAGCCTGTGAGTCAAGAATGATTTATTTTCTAAAATCTGATTATATTATTTTGCCAGTGAATACTTAGCAAGGCTTTTTTTCATCTTTCACACGTGGTCACTACTGAAAACAAATAAATTTAATTTGCTTTATAAGCTTGTTATGAGAGGTACATTGGAGAGAAAGAGCTGAAAACCCCCCTCCTGATTCTGTGGTTTTATTAAAAATCGTTTTCTCCAGAGAACTCTCAGCCTGTCAGATTAAAAGTGTAGAGACCTTTTAGTCTAACAGTTTCACAGTTATCCCCTTAGTAAAGTTGGCTTTCATGATAATCACATTTTACCTTCTACAGTTGTTTACTAAATGCTTTTCTCTGCTTCTTCTAGCCTTTATAGTTTTCTTCTGATAATTTGTTGTTACAATGAAATATTTAGAAATCTGTATTTGCCTTCTGTTTGTTGTTTTCCTTATTTTGTTTTGATAGCAAATGATTTTGGTATTAGTTATGATGATTATGGACCACAGGACTAGTTTAGGAATTATGCCTGAAATAACGTAGCATTAACATTGCTGTTCACATTGAGAAGAAAACTGCGGGCTCATTGATTGTGCCTCTTAATAGAAAAGGAACCATTCTATTTTAAGAAGGGAGTTCCCAGCTTCCAGGATACCCTAAAGTAGCAGGACTTTTTTAGGATAACATCCTCTCCAATGCTAACAGATTTTTTTGATGGAAATACTTTGTGAATGTGTGTATGATTTCACTCTACAGAAATTTTGTGGTTTTTTCAGCTTTGTAGTGAATAATGAACCTCTGCTTGCTTGTAAAACTGTAGAACTATTATTACTATCTCAAACCATAATGCTTACTAATACTGATAATTTTGATCAAAAAACCCCCGAACTATTTCCTATGGCATCATTTTTTCTTTGAACCAAGAAGCAAGTAAAACCTTGAATAGGCAAATCTAACCAGGCACCTCTATATAAAATAGAAATAATAATTTTTTTCATTTTAGTTCAATCAAGCTCTTTAATATTGCAGCAGTTTAGGTTTTTTTCAGTCCAGCTGATTCTAAATAAATTTTTGTTTGAGTGCTTTACATCAAAAATGTGAATCATAACAAACTTGATGTAAACCCACTTTCACTTATAAATCAGGTTGACTTACATTTAAAATCTTTGACTAGGAATTAAAACCTAACTCTAAGCCTCTGATTGTTGTGAATGCTTGTGACTGTATTGAGAATTTCTGCTCTACCTCTGTCACTTAATCAGGTCTGCTGAAAAAAAAGCTTCTTGGAAAGAGCTGACAGAGGACAGAATTAAAAAAAATCCCACAATACTCTTCCCTGATTAAAAATAAAGCTGGGATTTGAAATTCTTTAAATGAATATTTTCTTACCTACACTTCAAAGGCAGTCTTCTGTTTCAGAATGGAGTTATGAAGCTTCAGCTTCCTAAATTCCTAGAAAGCTGGGCCATTAGCAATATAAAGTACTAAGTTAAGTCTTATAAAATTATTTCTGTGTTATCCCTGTGACTTGGAACTTTGCTATTTCTGCAAATGTAAGTCACAATCTTGGGCACAAAATTCAGATTGCATTAGTAAGTTTGTATGCTGAATAAACCTGAGTGCGAAGCTAAAAAAAAATAAATCGGGAAAAGAGCTCAGTACAGTCAGAGATCTTTTTTAAAAGTTCAACTGTAAGAAAGTCACAGATGTCTTAAGAATAGGGCAGAAAGTATTTATTTGTAGTGGTGACATATCTAATTTCTAATGCTCTTGTCATCCATGCTATTGCCTTTGTTAGAAAGCGCATTAACAATTCATCAGTACTGGTAGTTGGACAAGACATATTTTTTCATCACAGCACCTCGTACTCACTTTCTCCCCATCTTCCCCAAGATTTTAGTATAGATTTACTAGGAAGGGTGAATCAGCCTTGCTGAACTCTGTAAGATGGGATTCAAGGCTAGGTGCAGTTGTTCTATGCTATTTTGCGGGGCGTGCATTTGCAGTGGAGAACAAACCCACCGCATCTGTGACATGTGAAGTAAAGCCTGTAGACATGACTCATGGCTGATAGCATAAAAGGCTTGTGGCTTTTCCTTTGTCACAAGGTCATGAGGCAACTGTACATGTATTTTCCATGCTAAATCTCAATATGGACTAATGTGTCCATTCTGCCCACCCTCAAAAAACAAGTCACATACTCTCGTGTTGAATGTGGAAGGTGTGTGCTTGAATCTAGGCGTGTGTTAACAGGGAGTCAGGAATTTTAGCCAGCCCGTACACACACATTTTCTTTGTAATAGAAAAGTAGCTGGCTGGATTAAAATGTTAGCAGCCTCACAGTTTAAGCCCCCTTATTGTCATATATTCTGGGCTGAAACAAAGGCATATTGTGTTTCTTATGGCTACTCTGCATATTATCGCCACTGCATCAAGCAAGAACATAGCAGTGGCAAGTCTACATTCAAATCACATTAATGATGCGCTGTACAAGAAAGCTAGGGAATTCAGAGACAAGGCAGTCCCTAATCCCCTTTCCAGCTGTAAGATTCTCAGCTGTCAGAAATCAGGAATCCAGGCACAGCGCGGCTTAAATGCTGCTGTTAGAGGCTGACAGCAGAGGATCTGTAAGCATAGGTGGTGTGGAGCAATTTAGTTGCTTTTTAAAAAAGCATTTGAACGTTTTTCACTCACTCAGATAGTGATTAACTTCAATTCCTCTAGGAAAATATGAATTCTAAACTATTTTACATGAGCAACTGATGTCTTTATACTGATAAATACTGCAGTACTCTAACTTGGTGCAGATAACCTCCGCCCTAAAAGAGCATAAAGTCTAAACAGACAAAATGAATAAGAGGTAAGAAATGTGTTGTTATTCTTTCCTTTTTAGAGAAGGGGAAACCAAAGCATGGGAAGGTTAAGTGGCTTGTCTGGTCACACAGGGAGCCCATGGCAGGGCTGTGAATTAAATGCCGCCTCTTGTAAGAACTGTGCTGTCTCCTGAGGAAATATGAATAGTAGAAAGGAGGGAAACTACCTAAGCACAGATTTACTGTGTGGTAGTTGAATAACATGGCAGGTAGCACTGGAGCTGAAATAATGAACTGAGAGCTGAGAGTGGACAAAAATGTATTATAACACTGAAGAATGAAAGAAACTTGGTAATTTCTTCTCCCTCTCTAAAGCCTTTTTCCTCATGGCAACAAAACGTACGTATTTGCTTTGTCAGTCCCTCCACCCTTTCACTTGCAACTGATCTTTACACAAAGGCAGCACTTCTGAGATACCGAGTTCCTACACCCATGGTCAAAAATTGCCTCCTGAGCTGGGGAGAGAGCCTGTGATTTACCTCCAGAAATGCGGCGCTGAACTGTGTGGCTGCCAGTTCTTCTCATTTGGCCAAACTGCATGCGTGGCTGACACTGAGGATACCGAGGTCTGCCTCTGGCTCTGCCTGTGTCTCTGGTACTCAGGGAGGGTCTGTGTGCTGGGCCCCTTGGGCAGGGGATGCCCGCAGGTGCCAGGGAATGAGGGAGAACTATAAGAGGTCCCCACAGCTGTGTGTGGGAAACCAGGTGGGTTGTCCAGCACAGAAAGCATCTTGATGGTAATGGACTGTGGCTGTAGGTGAGGAAGAGCAATCTAAAATCATTTTAATCTGTTTCCTTATGGGGTTCATTGTTATTTCCTTCCTATTTGCTCTAGTTTATTTCTTTTTTCTCCTTCCCCTGTTGCCCTAGGGAGTTCAAGTATTGCTCCTAATTGTTTTCACTTTACACAAATACACATTCACAGCTTAATATTGAGGTTCATATGTGGTAGAGTTCGGTTTTATTATTTCAGACTTTTCAAGCAAGGGCAGTTGGCCTAATTTCAACAACTGCCAAAGCTACCCAAGCTGCACAAAAATAAGTACATGACTAGTAATTAGCTAAACCTTGATAACAGTTGGTTTGATTAGCTAGTGTGAAACAACTATACCAAACCAAGAATTTTCCAAAGCATCTAATTGAGCTTAAGGCCATTTAAACTTCCATAACTCTTCTAGCTTCCTGTAAATAACCTCAGCTACAGCTTTTCATTTCATAGTTACAAATAATATAAGTAACAATACTTTTGAAGTTTATAGACTAGACAGATTCTTATGCAAGCAAACAGTGTTTTCCACCCAATGTTTCAAAAATGCAGTCTTCAACTTCTTGATTATTTATAAGGCATTTTTTTCCTTTTCTTTCTATCTCTGTAGGTTGGATGTTGTACAATGTGTATGGACTTCTAAGATAAGGTTCTTTCAAGGCATTTTCAGAAAACACTATATTTAATGCAAACAGGCCTTTGTCTCTCCAGATAACTTACTGAAATAGCTGGAAGGATATCAACTTTCCAACAATTATTTTCTTGTCAAGATACTTTTGTTTCTTTCTTTTAGCTAGAGGTTCTTCTCTAGAAATTACAAAGGGCAGACACTTCAGCTCCTGATGGTGATTTATAGACATATTTTAAAGATGTAACTTTCAGGAGACATATGTTCAAGTGAAAATGAAACAGAGTATCCATCTTTATTAGTAAAGAAATTTGAATATTCAGACATGTTGTCTTTTATTAATCATATCATTCTGCATACACGTAAACAGCGTTTTTCAGTATCTTCATATAGAGAAACGCACTATCATCTTCCCTCTATATTTATAATTGTGAAAATGTTTGTTTGGCTGCACATTTGTTGTCAGGCTCTTTTTCATGCTAAGAGAAAGAAACAAGGTAAAAATGCGGCCCAAAAGAAGTTAGTGTTTCTTCAGAGAAGAGATGGGGCTGGGGTGGCTTGAGAAACAAGCTTTTCCTTACCAAACAATGATAAGCAATGAGTTGGATAATTCAGTGCTTTATCTTTTTGCCTGCTGTAACTAAACTAAGAAAAGAATTCAATAGGAAATCAGATATGAAATTGCTCTTCTACTTCTAATGGTGTGAAAAGAAAAAAAAAAAGGATATGGCAGCTCTTTTTCAAGAAGCAATCTACATGTCAAAAGAAGCATTATTCAAATGGCTTGATAAAGAAGCATCAACTTAAATTCCTGGATCTAGTGTGTGTGACCTAAGCTTTTCCTCATCTCCTGTGTGTGAACATGAACTCTGCAGGCATTTGTCTGCGCTGACACATGCTGGCTGCCTGTTCTTTATTGTACCACTTGTTATGCAGAGAAGCATAATCACTCTGCGGTGAGGAAATGTTATTACTGCTTGATACTAAAAGATCAACTCAAAAATTTCTATAGCTTTCCTGGTAACCTACTTTTGGCTTCTTAGTTGTCCTGGATTTCTTCACTTGTTTTCCACTTCTTGCACTAAAATTGTAGATGGCTCTAATCAAGGGTCTTCCTCTGAGAATACGGGTGAGGGACAGTAGGATTGCACTGATGCTCTTGGTGCTAGAACTGGAAAAAGCTGCTTCTTGCTGTCCTTCATTTCACTTACTGCTTTCTTGCAGTGAAACAAAAAGCTTGCCCTCTTTGTGGACATTAAAGCATCAACATCTTCTCTGGAAGCGAAGAAACTGGGGACTGGAAATATTTTTTTGTGGAAGCTGTGCCTCTCACACCTCTGTAAAATTTAACTATTAGGATCTTCCATTTAAACAATGTTGTGTGAATCACACAAAATCTCTCTTTCTGTATAAACACCTTCTTAATGCCATTTCTCCATGCTTTCTTGAGTGCCTACTGTGACTTGTTTCAGTTTTTTGTTCTTTTGTTTGATCCTGGGCCACAGGTATGTTTTGGAAACTAGTTTGTGGGAAATGCTTCCTGTATTTTATATGTGACCCTGGTTGGGTTTTATGTAAGTGACCCTGTGTGTGTAAATTGGATGATGTCTTCAATCATGTGGTGTTACTCCAGTACCATTTGTCTGCTGTTTTCAGCAATGTCTGAAGATGCAATTTTGTAGCAACATTCTTGGACTGATGAAGATGTCCTTATATGGGCATGCCTGCAAGTTAGATCAAATGTCTGTACCTATTGGAAAATTTTGCTGTTAGACACTTGATGCTAATGAAGTACACGGAAAATACCTCTGCATGCCATGTACTGCCTGTGCCTGACCAAAAGAATCACCTCTCTGTTTTTAAGTATGTGCCTAACAGGGGATAGCAGGATGTTCCCGGTTAAAAAAACCAAACTGCTCGCTCTTTCCTCCAGTTTTTTGGCTGGCAGCTTCCAAAAAACATTTGAAAAATTTAAAGAATGGCCCACACCTATTGCATGCCAATAAAGGGAAAGTTTATTGCCATGCACTTTGTGGAGACCTGTGATCAAAAGGCTGGACTTAACGTTGTTTAATGTGCTTATGAATATGTGTACCCAAATGAGGAAGGTTGGCTTTTATGAGTTTTGCTTTTAGAGGTGACGGCGTGATACACTGAGTAGAGAGAGGCTGCAACAGAGAGAATAATTTTCCTGCACTTCTGTTTTCCCCTGCTGTATACACACCTCTTGCTGGTTAGAGTTTGCATCTGAGCTGTGCATGTTCAGATTTCTGCTCTGAACTGGGCGGGAAAAAAGGTTTAGATCCTTTGCAGGTCTTTTTGCACTGTGGTGTGCTCTGGACACAGGTCGTCTTGGACATGAGATGTTTCTCTCTGAAATTCCTGTTTGATGTTTTCCATTAGAAACTGCTTTGCTAGAAACTAACAATTCAAACCAAAGGTAAGACACTCTTCCTCTGCATCACATGCAGCTCTGTTCTGTAACAGTTCTTGAAAATGGTAGAGAAAAGGATGATCTGGTAGTTTATGATTGATAAGACAAGGAAAATTAGTGCAAGGACTCTTGAGACAAATGTCCCATTTAATTTCTGTACATTGTTTTCCTTTACAGTAACAGTGCCTGGTACTGAAACACTCCCAGTTTTTCTGCCAACATTCAAGGAAAAACTTTTCCTGTCTTAACTAAACTTCTACTTTTAACTTAACTGAAATTCAGTATCCTAATGATGATTTACTTTAAATCAAACTTGTGTCATAAAAAGAAAGTACCAGTTTTGGGTGTTGGGTGGTTTTTTTTTTTGGTGTTTTTTTTTTTTTTTTTTTTTTTTTTTTTTTTCAATGAAATTGAAGAATTGACTGTAATTTTGGATAGTTTACTAATTGCTAGCATGACTAATGCCTTTCCCAAGAAGTTTTGTTTTGCTCACAAGAATAATGCTACTGAGATCCTGTGCAGGATTCAGTTTATCTGTCATTGAGACTGATCATACAACATTAGTCACTTTGCAGTTCAGGCCTCAAAAAAATGGATTTTTGTAGAATTGGGCAACTTTTATACACATCAGTCATACCTGTTTGGATAACCTTTTTTCATTCAAGTGCAACTGGACTATGCGCAACTTAATTTCTGATGTAACGAATATGAGCACACTGACTTGGGCATTTAGCTTTTGTCTTACCTGAGAAAGTTCTCATAGTTATTTGAAGGGCTAATATGTAGGGTTTTCCCAGTTTTATAAACTTTCAATTATGTTTAAAGTTACCTCTTCTCTTTTCCACAGCAGCAGCATCTATTTATGAGCTAGCAGTACTGCTACAGACTTGGTGAATAATTCTCACTTTAATGCCCTTGTGAAATACTCTTGGATGATGACAGATATAAGAAAAGCATCAAGTTGTCAGTATTTGATAAGAAATAACTTCATATGTGAAAATAAATTCCAGTCTTAACTCCTTGTTATCCAACAGGACGTGGCACTCAGCCTACTTCCTGAGGAGCAGAAGAGGCAGTAAAAGCCAAGGTAGATAAATCAGGGCTTGGGGATTTCATTTCTTAGAATATTGTGTAACTTTGAGATGAGAGATAAATACTGTGCTTGTATCTTCAAGCTGACTTTAACTGTGATTCTAATGCAGGTAAAAATGTGTGGAAATTATGAAATGAGACAGCCACTGGATTTAGGAAACTGTAGAATTGTCCTAGGTCCATGTCATATCTTTATGCAGAAGAGTGGAAGGTCATTTTCAATTCAGGCTCTCTTCTACAACTTGCCTTCTATTTCTGTAAGTATTTGGTAATATGAGAGTTAAATTTTCTAATATTTGCAGGGCAACTGGCAGTGAAATTATTCAAATAAAGTATTTTGTGGCTCTATAGCAACTGCTGGCAACACTCCACTTAAAATGTCAAATTGTTTTCTCACATTTCTATGTTTCCTAACAACATTTATAATTTGATGGTCAGATGGTGGTCAACATGTAATGTCTCAAAACTCTTCTCCCCTCTCATTTCATCTGGTTCTGCAAAGATTCTTGCAGATTTATTCCTTGGAAAAACTGACAGAAGTAACTTTCCAAATTTATATTTCATTCCCCTGCAGGATTCTCTCTTACCTCTTGTAGATATTGATGTTTCTGGTTTGTTCTCTGCTGGTTTCTGGTTGTTTGGCTGGGACATTTTGAAACCATTCTTGACTCCTTCGTCAGTATTTCATCCTCAATCTCCTTTGGTTCATATCTTCCCACTCAAAAGAAATGCTGGTGTCCCATTTGCCTCTGCCTGGAGTGTATCAACTGTGTTTCCATTCCAGCTTTTCTAAAATTTAGCTTAAATCCCTGGTAATCTACTCTTTCTAATGATTTCCAAGCCTTTTAGTTTTGTTTTCTAGCCAAAGCTGTATTTTCTGAACTGCTAATTGCTCCAGATACTGTCATCCATACTTATCCTGGGATCTGTACTTTCACTGGCTTTCTTGCTTCTGTTCTCAATAGATTGTCCTCTGACTCTCTTTTAATGTATAAACTGAATTTTTCTCCTGATCTTCCCTCTTGACACTATAATGTTTTGCAATAATTACAAGCAAGAACTTCAAGATCCAAAAACTTATGCAAGGTTTAGCTTAGTATATTCATAGGATGGATCTTAGAAATGTAAGTGGATAAGTTTTCTGAAAGAATCATAAGTATTTTTAATATATATTTAGAGGATAACAATGTTATTTTAAAATAGTAATGTGTGGAAAAATTGGGAACATCAGTAAAATACTTCCCTGATTTTAATAAAGGGTAGAACTGACAAGGGAACATTAGAGGCATATACATGGAAATTACATTCACGTTGATTTAAATTGGTTTTAGAATTAGTCTGTAACCACAGAGTACTCCCACTGTGCCATGTGTTGTGTAGCTCAATGGAAGAGGAATATTTTAGAATGACTAAGCAGAACATTAGAAAAATCAAAATGGTGCATTAACAAGAAAAGGCAACAGCTTACTTTTCAGAGAAGATGCCCAGATTGTCTCCAACCTGCAGACTGTTTTTGCTAAGCTATGGTGGTTGCTTGAGCCAAATGAGTACAGGTGAGGACTTCTTTTTTTTCTGTCCTGCTCCAGCATCCCCACTTAAGGCTGGTGTAAGACCTTGGTGCTCCCCACCCCAAGATGACTGTTCCATTGCAGTCCTTTGCAGCAGGTGAGGGAATAGCTAGAGGAATAAAGTAATTGAAGTGACAGGGTTTTGAGTAGTCAAACTAACCAACAAGGGACCTAACCCTGTAACCTTCTTCCAGCTTTCTTCAGCTGGTTTCCAAAAGTTCTTATGTCTCTTGTCTTCCTCCTCCTGTTGAAATCTGGGTAATGCTTTCTGCAAACATTAGTTACTTCCCTCTTTTTCTCATCTAATTATCTGAAACTCACATCTCTCTCTGCCTTTGGCACCTCCATTCAGGTGGTAACCATCAGACAAGCTCAGCATGGCTAGAAGAACTCGCACATGCTGCCCTCATGCATACCCACAGTCAGGCCCAGAGTCTTCTCACTTTGACTAGAGATGGTTCTGGACAATGTCTCAGCCTCACAGATTCTGCTTCTTTAGGCCTTCTGAAAAGATTTCCATATAGAATATTTTATATCCAAGCTCATTCAGCCTCTCCTCTGTCTCAGCTACAGCAACATCCCTCACTCTGGCCTTGACAAATAGCGTTCTGCTCCACTTGTAGCTGTGGAGGATAGTGCTGAAAAGACCACTTTCTTTCATTATCCCACTCTTACATCTTTCCTTTTTCTGTGCTGCATCAGAAATAACTGCTTTTGCCTTCCAGGTCCTTTATAGTCCAACCTTATCGTAGCTATTACCACTCATTCACTGTCAAGATGCTTACTCTTGCCTTTGATCAACCTATTACAGCAGCCTCCACTGCCTACTTGTTAAATTTTTAAACAGCCACTTGTGTATGTACTCCTGAGCTGCCTGTCATTGTTGGAGGAGCTTCTCCATCCAGAAACTTAAATTAAACAGACACTTTCCCTCCTTCTGTTTCTGAACTGTAAATTCAAAGCCCTAAATGTTGTTGTCCCTTGCCTACTGTCCCCAACGTAAGTAGCTAGATCCATGAAACCCCATAACTCAAGGTTGCGGGGATTTAGCATACGAAGCCCTGAGTGGTGGCATGCTGCCCCTGGGGTGCCCAGCACCAGAGGCATTCCCTCTTTCATTCCCTGATGCAGCAAGTAGACTGGTGCTGTGGGAAATTAAGATGACCACAGTAAGAAGTTAGTTGTCTTCTCATGTCATCTTGCAATCACCAGTTTAAAGCAGGTATTCCAGTTCAATGTGTAAAGGGCTATCTTCAACAGACCTTTGTGAAGAGTGCTATAAACCTGAGCTGTGCTTTCCTGTCTTTCACCAAAAAAAAAAGGAGGAAAATTTTCTCTTCTATAGTATCACTTCTAATTGACTTTTCATGACAGGTGCTGAAAAAAAAACAAGAACATTGCCTAACTCTTACATGTGATAGACAAGATAGAGGCAGCTTCTCACTAGACATTTCAAATAACCACAACATAAAAAGGAGAGAGTCTTGCCAAAGCAGTGAACGGCATCATTCTTACTGAATTCAAGGAATTTTAGGAAAGTTTAGGCAGAAAGGAGTAAGTTTAGTGAAGAGCAAAACTAAGCAGAGAGGAGTAGAATGAAGGGGAGGCAGTGGAAAAATCAGCACAGCATAGAGAAGTTTCGCCTTGATTAAAATCCTGTCTGGCCCCTGTAAAAGTGATTCCTGCCTCTAGCCACTTTTGTTGGCCTGCATTCTCCCAAGCCTTGTAAAGTGGGGTGTGACCAAACAGCCCCAGTAAGCTTAAAGCACACAATTCCCAACAGTTCCACATTCAGATGATGACGGGAGAGCTACTGCAGCTGAGGCAGGAACAGCCCAGTACCTCTTCTTTCAGGCTGTATCTGTCCTGCCTTACCATGCTTTCAGAGCAGACACAGGGAACACTTGTTAAAGAAAAGCAGGAGTTAGTTTATTTGGATGTTAATAATTTTCTAATAAATTAGTATAATAAGGCCATTTAATTTTGCTAACTAAACATCAGAAGGCATTTTTTCCCTTAAAAAGTCTATATTTAATATAAAAAAAAATCAATAGATAAACCCTTTTGACAGAAAGTGTTCAGATCAACACTTGCAGTATTCATCCATTATAATGTAAATTAAAATAGGAAATGCTTATTAAAGTGTAAATCAATTACTGAATGAAAATTCATGTATTTGTTCATTAAGTACAAAGAGGCTAAGACTTCAACCAGTAATAGACTTGATTCAAAACTGTAGTGTGAACCACTGTAGTTAAAGCTGATTTTTTTTCTTTTGCAGAGTTGCAAAAGAAAATTGCAAGTCCAAAATTATGTAAGAAAGCTTCATCAGTTGAAAAAGAAAAAATGTTTCTCATTAAAAGTAGTGTAAAACATTTGGAAAGCTGGGAAGCTGCTGGAGGAGTGTGCATTGCTAATTAGGAATTATAGATACGTATGGAAAAGTTAGAGAGTGTAACAATGTGGGACAAAGCGAAGGAAACTCTTTCAATGCGGCAGAAACATGGAAGGCTAACAGTGGTGCATAGGTGATACTAGACAAAGATGGTAGAGCTGTCAACCAGGGTGCAGAAAAAGCAAAAGAACCCAATAAATATTTCTGTTCTGATTTCAGAAAAAACCATGAGATATATCTGACAGTGACAAGGACTACTTTCTCCTCAGTCAATAAATTGGGAGATTGTTAAACCGCAACTGTCAGCACTAAACAGTTTTTTTGAATTTACAGGGCTAGATAACTTGCACCCAAGAGTATTAAAAGAACTTACTGAGAAACTCTCTGAAACATTAATGCTGATTTTCAAGAAACCATAGAACAATGAATAAGTTCCAAAGCACTAAAGCAAATTCAATATACCCATAATTTAAGGGAGTAAAGGTATTGACATAAGTTGTCTTGGCAATCTGATATTAATCTCAGGCCAAAACTCTAAAAGGCTGACCTGAAACACAATCAATAAAGATAAATACATGTACTCTGTTGTGCCGTGTTACATGATTAACTAGGGTGGTGGTGGATGTAAATGTAAAGGACGTATCATCATTATTTGCTGGTTCCTTCTGTCTGAGTTTTCTCTTGGCCCAGGACTGTTCAGTGTTTCTATGAATACAACAACAAGCATCACTGGGCAATACTCCCCATGGCTGCGGGATGCCAGGGAGGGGATCCCAAGTGTGTGCTCAGAGAGCAGCTGGAGTGGAGAAGTGCCCTGTTGCACAGGTTTCAGTAGGATGTGCAAGGCCTGAGAAGGCACTTGAAAGTCACAGTTTACTAAGGACTTTTATTAAACTCAGAGAATAGAAATAATTGAAAGTGCAGCCATTTCACATGATCAGAAAATAAATCCCCCCTCTCATATGCACTTCCCACAAATACGTTCTTCTGTGCTTTGTCTGCTGTGAAATTTTATACAGTGTCACGCTCTGATACTAACCTTTGTCCTCAATCCCCACTGGCTTTACCCAAACCATCGAGGAACATCCTACTACCTGCCTTCTCCAAGCAATTCTTAAACAGCGTTTTAGCTTTCTCTGATACAGCACCAGTTTATCCCATGTTTATGATTGTGTATATGTATTTATATGTGGGATCAGACATGCTAGAAAGATTTAAAAAAAACCAAAAAACCAAAAAAACAAAAGTACAAAGGTCAACAGGTCAGCTCTTGTGTGCACAGGGTTTTCAAAACTATTGCTTCGCCCTGAAAGGTTGAGATGAATTTTGGGTTACTTGGATGCAGATTCTGAGTCAAGGTTACACCTGGCCTCAGGAGTTACAGTCCTAATGTTCTTCAAACCTACTTGTGCTTCACCTCAGAGTACTCAAATAATGCGTGGACTCCTGTAAAAAACACATGCCTTTCTACCACCTCTGGTGGTGAGGCACTGCAACAGGTTGCCCAGAGATGTGGATGCCCCATCCCTGGATGTCTTCAAGGCCAGGCTGGATGTGGCTTTGAGCAACCTGGTCTAGTGCAAGGTGTCCCTGCCCATGGCAGGGGGGTTGGAACTAGATGGTCTGTAAGGTCCCTTCCAACCCAAACCATTCTATGATTCTATGATTCTATGATAAATGCAGACTGAGCGTGAGTGGGAAAGACATGGACATACCTGCTACTGGCAGAGACCTTTCCCCTGTCTGGGGTTTGGACTCTAGGACACCTGAGTCCCTTTACTTACGCTCTGGCATGGTTGAGCATAGCACTCAATTAGGCCGTGGAGTTTTAATTAGGTAATGTTTTGCAAAGTGCCTCTACTACAAGTTAGGATCTTCTTATGGTGTGCCTACTCAGTACTTTGCATTTTATTCCAGATATGTTACTAATAACAATAGGATTTTTTTCTTTTTTCTGAGGCTTGGGTTCTGGACACCACAGCCTAAGCAGATGAACTGACACTTAACCCCAGAAATGAAAGACAGAGAAAGGCAAGTCCTGCAATCTATATGGAAAGCTAACAAAAAGGCACTTTCAGTTTTGAAGCTGTCAGTGCATCTTCTGTAAAGAAATAGCAGTATTTTTAAGTCAGTAGAGCCTACAGCATGTGTCAGTAGTGGATCAAATATTAAAACTAATTTTTAATAAGTGTGAATCAAAGAGGGATTAGAAAAGCTCAGGGGATTTGGAGATGAGACTTCAGTTCAGGGAATTCCACAGCTCAGGGGCATAACAGGTGAATGCTCTGCTACCCATGGATGAGAGACCCTGCAAGGGGGCTGATGAATTTGAGATTTATTATTAGAAAGTAAGGACTGAGGGTATGTATAAATGGAGACCAATTTTGATAGGTATGAAAGGGATGTCTCAGGTAATGAAAAACTCAGAACAGGATTTTAAAGGCAATGCATTGACTGACTGATAGGAAACAGGTATAAATCTGCCACAGCTGAAGTAATGCGATTGGATTTATTGCCATGAGTAAACGTATGGGATGTGGCATACTGAACAAAGGGGTAATTTGTGAATATTATTCTGTATAGCGTATGCCTATTACTGTAATCTAAAAGCTATAAAGATGGGGTATAGAACAGGGCAAGCAGCATAGAGAATAGCAGTAATACCTGGCTTACACCTGCAAAGTGGAAACGTGTCACCTAACTGACTGCTTTTGAGAAAAGCTTTTAAGAAGTTAACAGTAAATGAACTAAGAAACCAAAGAAGGATACAAAGTTGAAAGTTTTGGAGGCTTCATCAGATGTAGACAACTGCCACCAGATGGGAAAACAGAATACGACAAACAGGACGTAAATGAAAGACAGATGAAAACGGGGAGGGTGAATTTGGGGATTTGATTTCAGAAAGCAGTGTCTTATGTATCCATCACAAGGAATGCCTCCTAGTTCCTTTGGGTGTGTGAATGTGTGTGCTTTTTCTTCCCTTCCCTCCACCTCCCTCCCTCCCTTGCTTTTTCTTTCTGTGATTGATAGCCCACGGTTTGAAGAGAAGCTTAGAGAGAAATCTATACCTTTTTTGTCACACATCATGAGCTGAGTAATCTCCTGAGAAAGAGAGTTTTAGCACAGTAGGGGCCTGTGAAGAATTTGGATATGGATCCTCCACAAAAGATTTTTGTACCCTGTAGTAGGTAAGAACCAAATCACTTGGGTCAGTACTGGAAGTGTGTATTGCTTAGAAATAATGTTGAGTTATTACTCTTTGAGCAGTCGCTCAGATAACAGTTATCTAAAGCTCTAATTTATAGTATTGTAAGTTCTTGTGCATTTTATTATTATTATTGTTGGGTTTATTCTGTCCCTGGACAGTATTTAGTACTAGACAGTTACAGATGCCTGCTATTACTACTGTCTCCTTCTCTAAAACCCTTTTGTGATAGGTTTGTGATCAAGGTGTTCAGCATTTTTGTGAATAAGTCATCTATGTCATATAAAGAATATAATATTCTTTATCTACAAAGCCTTATTCATTAGTCAGAATATTCCACTATTTTAACATCAACTCTTCAAGGATTTTTAGTATTACAGTTTGGTGGACCTGTTATCTCATGAAATCATAATCAGGTATTACAATGCAGTTCATGTTTGTTTTGGAGAAGGTTGTGAATGGAGTTACCAGGTGCCTGGTAAAGCTATATCTGGAAGGGACAAATACTGTGATTGATTGCAATTCTACTGCCTTGATATCCTAGAGATACAGTTTTGAATCTTGTGATTTCAGTGGCCTAAACTTGAGCTAGCAAGGAAGGCAGACCCTGAACAGATGATCTATTTGGTCACGCAGGGAATAATTTCTAGTGTGACTTTCTTACTTGGTATACACTAGCACGTTGTGCTTAATAAACTTAGGAAAGATAGCATGTTCTTTTTAAATTCCTACTCGGGGTGAACAACAATGTTCCCTAAAAATGGTCTGGCTGGCATTTCATTTCCATTAGCATGCCATTTTGCTCTCACTTTGCCCCAATATCACCCACTAGAGATAGGAAAAAACCATTGATATCTTTGCCAATCATTTTAGATCTCTTGATGGCTTTATAACTTTGTTAAGCAGAAGGGTTTTTATGTCTCAAAGGTAAAATAACGTATTGCATAAAATCACTGTATCTTTCTGATTATAGGAAAATGAGAGCATTGCTAGATAGCAGGCAAGAGAGCCTCTAAGTACTCTGAATACTGATTGAGGGCTTATATTAAGTATTTTAAAAAACCTTAAAACCAGATCTATAAGCACATATAGATGCCTAAATCTTACTCAAATTGGAAGCCTTATACACCTTTGAGAAACTAGGTTTAATCACTTGTTACTACTTCCACATCAGGAAACCCAGGCAACTTATGGCAATATTTTTACTCCTTCTGTCATTGTTGATGACATACTGTTGACTGGAACAGACTTCTTTGCATCTTGGAATTTCAACCACTATTAATACTTGCTAAGATGTTACTTTCAATTACATTTCTATTCTATCTTTCTTTTAAGTTTTCTAATTTTACCGAATAGATGTGGCTATTTAGGTAACTTAGGTAATTTATCCCTCCAAAGACATTATTGTGCTGGTGAAGCCCTGTCCAACAGCCTATTTTTTCCTGAAAATTGAGAAACTTGAAGTCAGTGTATTTCTTGTCAATGTATTTGTGTGATTCACCTTGGCTAAAATTTAGGATCCCTTCAGGAAAACATTAAGGAGCTTTGACCCTTGGGAAGTACAGAGCTCATTAGGATGTTGCCATTAAACATCACACTTAGACTCCTCTGATTATTTTGTGGAGCTCCAACAGATGGTGTGAAAGAGCAACTTTCTTTTTGGAAAACATACAATGAAAGAGCTGCTGGAACATAGCAGAGACCTGCAAACTGATGAATGGGTGGGAGAAGATGAGTAAAAACCGATTGCTTGCTGTATTGTTCCGTGTGATAACACTGGGACATTAAGCCAACAGGTACCTGAGTCCAAACAGTGTGAGAGAGGGGGAGGCAGCAGGGGAAACACATTTTTAACCCAATCTGCAAACATGCCCTGATGTTTTGGGTAGGTATTGTGCAATTTGTTTCACCTGTGAATTCTCTGGATACCTTCCTCTGGCCTATCCTGAGACAGAATGCTAAACTATATGGGCCTTAGATCATGTTTGACTTAGTATGAACCTATTATGATGTTTTGTTTGTACTCCCCTCACTTATTCCCCAGATGTATGTTACAACTGTAACCTTTGCTAACATTTCTACTCCTTCAGTCAGGATGCAGCATATTTAGGTTGGAAAGGACTTTTAGAATCATGGAACGGTTAGGATTGGAAAGGACCTTAAAGATCATCTAGTTCCAACCCCCCTGCCATGGGAAGGGACACCTTCCACTAGACCAGGTTGCTCAGAGCCACATCCAGTCTGGCCTTGAAGACAGCCAGGGATGGGGCATCCACAACATCCACATCATTTTCGGATCATTGAGTCCAACCATTAACCTAACGCTGCCAAGTCCACCACTAAACCATGTCCCTGAGCACCACATCTACACATCTCTTAAATTCCAGGGATGATGATTCCACCACTTCACTTGATGATTAATCCATGATGGATTGCATTCAAGCCATGGATGTGCATGATGGGGCTCGGTAACGAAGAGACGGGGTTGGAGGTTGAGCACTGCCGTGGCAGCAGAGCAGGATATGTGGGAGCTGCTTTTCAAGTTTATTAGTATGCCCCTTTGATTACTTTTTTTCCCCCCCCCCTCCCCCCTGCCCCTCCCTGAAGCAGTGCCCTTTTGCATCATTTGAGGAGCCATGTGAGTGTATCTTTTACGTATCCCTGTGTGTGCGTGGTTATATTTGAAACATGCAAGTTGGTGATGCAGAGTGAGTAAGCATGGTGTGCAACAGTTGTTCGGGCTTCAGCACACCAAACAGGCACGATGAGGGATTACAAGGCTGCATCCTGTGCCACTTAAGGCAGGCAACCTAGGCGATTTTACAGTTTCATACACTATGTGATCAATCGGGTGATTAGTCACGCTATGAATTCTTAGTTTGTAAGGCAAAAATCTATTGAAGTGCCCCAAGTGAGAGGGCACAATCAACTATTTTGGCATTTTAATAAGCATTCTTTTAGATGGTTCTTTCCACTTTTTTTTCAGCCCCTCTCCCCAGCACTCAGACTAGCCCATTTGCCTGGCGGTGCTAGGTATGGCCTTCAAAAGGAAGTGTAATTATCTATTTTATTTTTTCTTTCTTTATTTTTAAAATAATCTATTACAGAAATTATTGTACCAAACATTTGAACCTTTTAGTAACTCCTTTTAATAGTATGAATGTTACAGCCATTAGGATAAGGCAGTAGTTTTCCAAAAAAGAAAAACCAACCAAAAACCTACTTTCCTGATACACTTTAAAAAGACTGAGTTAGGGAAAGCATTGATTTATACTCAGTTATATTTTCTTTTAAAATCTTAATAGTGTTGAAATCTAGAATGTACTGTCAATGTGTAAAAAGCAAGAGTTAATAGAAGTTACTGGCCATATTGTTATTGATAGGTCAGGGTTCCTAGCTTGAGACAATACTTTAGCCATGACACCTTAGGTACTTCAGCCATGGTTATAGCAGCAGTGGACGGACGTCATCTGATTTTTATCTGACCTGGTGGCCATGTCTAAACAGCATAGTTAAAGCATTACCAAACTGGACTCTTGCATCTTAAAAAGGTAGCTGTCATACCACACACCCACCAAAAAAAAAAAAAAAAAAAAGTGAAGCCAATGCAAGCAGAAATTTAACTGTTCATTGTATTCATTTCTTTTGTTGTCTGACTTGAAGAAGGTTTAGTGTGGGCTACATCTTTCCAATTAGCATGCAGTAGGAAGGATTTTCTCAAATAAGACATCAGCAGTGTGATGATAAAAAAGCTGGCCAAATATCTAAGTGAGGCACTGTTATAATTAAAGTGGAAAAGCAAAACCATTTTATGAAACATTGAAAGTTTGAAGCCTATTTCGTTTTTCAGTGAAATGAATGTGAGACCAGGTTTTCATAGAGGAAGAAAGACTTCACACTGTCTACTACTGAGTATTCTTTGACTCTTTCGGAGGAGAGAGATTTTATTAATTTTTGCCTATCATGGTTTAAGCAATTTTTATTTCAGATCTGAGGGATTCTTTTCACAGCCTGTCCTTTCATAGCTCTCCATCCAAGCCTTCTGCATATAAGAATTCATCCTAGTAAGTGTGTAATTGAAATTGATTCATTTTCACAAAACATTTAGCTTCAACCAAATTGCGTTTTTCCTAGCAGGAGGAAAAAAAAATATATATATATATGACAGGTTGTAATTATATTCTGTACATAGCCATTGGGAAGAAAGTATACAAGATCACAATGGTAAATGAGAGAGTCTGAGTTACAAACTTTTTAACTCTCCTGCATAGAATAATAGTAAACCTCATCTATCTTAGAAAGACATGGCACATAGCCAGACACCAGACGTGGTCTATGTCTCTCTCTATAGTGGTCACATAAAGTGATCAATATTCAACACTCAGTGGAACCAGATTGCATGCATAGCATAGTTATGTTGCTTAGGGGACCAGTCCTTGGATAAACCAGTGTCTAATAAGCAGTGAATTGGTAGGCTTATTCTCAACTTCTCCAAAATATACATGACACAAACTTATTACAGCTCACATTTTCTTCTGCCAGGGTAAGTTTTATGCATGAAATACCCCAACGTGAAATTTTAGTGAGGAGTTAGGCCAGTGCAGAACCCTTTAACAAAATCTTAGCCTTTGGAATGAATGGTTGACATTTTAGTCAACAGATTTGTGATTCTTGGTGCATTTGGATATTTTGTTTGTTTGTTTGCTTGTTTTTGGTTTTAGTTGTCTTTCTCCCTCACCCTCACTCCCTTCTTGACAAGAGATTGGGGTTTTTCTTCCCACTCTAGATACATATCTTGCTATATTTACTCCAGTAATGTAGTCTGAGTGCCAAACTGCTGGGGCACATGCCAATGTACGAAGACACTGCTAAAATGCACTGTTATACATCATGGAATATTCTTAGAGTATCTTTTGTCAGACCTAATAAGATGTGTCTTTAATGAACGAAACAGGTTAACTAAATTTTAAGGAAGGGTCTGTGAGCCTAGGATTGCTCAATTGGCTCATTGGTCTGGTGGAAAATAAACCCACTAACACAATGTATTTTCTGCTAGATGACCGTGCTGACATGCCTCCCTGGAGAAAACCTTGTTTCTGCATGAGGCATGGCAGGGAAGCAGTCGGAAGTGAGAGGTGGAGGGAGGCAGAGTGGGACTCCCTGACCTTTGTCAGGTGGGGTTAGGCACATGGGAGACCATGTCTCAAGGTGGCAAACAAAAAAATGAGCCAGGACTGGCACTCTGAGCCTCATGTCAAGGTGTCCAGGTAGCCTGTGAGCTTGCCCTGTCTTGCACCATCCAAGATACCTCAGGGGATTTAGCTCTCTCCTGGCTGTCTCCTGCTGGATGATCGTTCTTCAGTCCCACTGTTTAGAGACAAGGATGTCATGTGGAACAGTGTCAAATGCTTTGCACAAGTCCAGGTAGGTTAGTTACTTTTAAAAACTTCATTGCCTGCCTCTTTTCTTCCAAAGCATTTCTTTCACTGAGTTGTAGAGTCTGCCATGCTTTCAATCCAAGGAGAGATCCTGTTTACTTAAAACAATGCAAACCACTTTTTAAAGATTTTATTTTGCAATTAGCTCATGTTCACTCACAGTGAACACAGGGAGACAGAGTTTTTCTCACTGCACAACATGAATTTTACCTCTCCGTATTTAATATAACTTTTTTTTTTAATCAAAACTATTTAATGAAATACAGGAGATGATACTGACTTATGTATCAGTGTCTAAATTGTAAGTCATAAAGCTTCTTCATATTCAGGAGATAAACACTGCATCTGTGGCTTTCTCTTGAACAGCTCACATAAAGAATTTTGTTCTTTATTCACTGTGCATACAACGCATATTTTGTTTCTTTTTAGCCAGTTTCAGCTCTTCGATTGCAGGCTTCTGCAAAATGTTTTCATTTGAAGTATAATGACCCTGTCCAAGCATAAAGTACTGCTCAGGGTTTATTTCTTTGTCAAGATTTTGAGTAACCTTTTCTGCTATCTTATATCGACAGATTCCAGAGGTATTGTGCAGATATCTCTTTTTAACCTTCAGCTTTGTTTTCCTTTCTCCTGGTTCCATAAGGCCAGATGTTTACTAACCAGGGCCATCCATTTCTGTTCATCAGTTTCTATCCATCTGGTTTCATTCTTTCTTTATTATACTACCTTCTTTTATTAGTTAACTATTTTAAAAATAATTTTATTAATCTTAAATAAGATCTCCTAGCACTCTCTTTCTCAGGTCTTGATCTCTAACGCCATTACTCTCTGACCTCAGATTATGTTTTCATAGACTCTCTAATTCACCATAACTTGAACTGATTTTTAGATTTGTTGAAAAGGCTTCCTAAGTTTCTCCTTCAAGTTTCTTCCTCTCCTGATGTTGTCAGTTGAAATTCTTTGCTTTCTAAAGTAATTCTTTGTAAGAGATCAATGTTTTCGAATTTTATAAGCTAAACTGGTAATTGGTTTTGACTTCTCTAATTTATTTATAGACTGCTAAACAGCTTCTGAATATTTGAAATGTTATGTTAAGAAAAGACAACAGTTTTCTTCAGTGTCGCCTCCACCTAATTCATAAGGAGACAAAGCTCTTATTTCTTCTACTTGTGTGCTTTACTTTTAGATTGCGTAGATCCATATTGCCCTCACCCTTCATTATTTCTCTTTTGTTCTGTTTTTCAATTCATTCTTCTGCTCCTTCCTTACACCAGATGTACCCTGACAGGATTTGCAGGGACAGAGGGTCACTACTTACAACTGCTATGTACCTGGTGATGCGGGAAGTAGATAAGGGTGATAAGACCCCAAACCAGCAAGTAGAGCTGTCTAGACCCTTTTTTCCTTGACAGTGAGCTTTCCAAGGAAGATGAAAAGATTTTTACATTAAGAAAATTCATGGATTTTTAGACTATAAACTAGTAGTTTTAACTTCTTAAAGCAAGAAATGCAGACAAGTGGGGTTAGGTAGAAAAGGAGATTAAGGGCTTTCTAACAACTGTTTCCCAAACCCAAGTCCTTACAGAAAAGTTTATGTTTCCAGTCTGGATTTTAGCCAACTTTGAATTGTGGTGAACCCTACACAGCTCCCCCTGGGAGAGCAAGAAGCTCTTTCTAGTGGTAGGCTTTTGCACACTGTTCTCCCAACGTTTCATAGATTTCAGCATTATTTACAGACTTCTTGCTCCGTGCACTTGCTCCCTTCTTCCAGCACTTGCAGAAGGCTCAGTGATTTCTTTCCACCAGAACGGTCCACCTGACCCACTCGCTTTTTTTGTCTTGAAATAACAATATATACAAATTTAGAAGAGGCAAGCAGAGTGACAATTATTGTAATACTTAACACACAGGTGGAAAAAAAAATAAAGTTGCAAAACTTGTAGAAACTTGTCTCAGGTTGCTAAATTCCATCAGTGATAGTAGCAGCCCTCCCAAACCAGCCTTCCCAGTCTCTTAAGGCCAATCAACTATACAGCCACTATGTTATGCATAGTGAAGCAAAAAAAACTGGAGAGACATGGATTTGGT
>NW_010223980.1:0-18679 GCF_000690775.1 Eurypyga helias
AACTTTGCCAGACCGCCACGAAAGAAACCCTGTTTCTTTCCACAATCTAGGATTATTTAAATGCATAATATTAGGCCCATGCCTTGGTGAAAGATATCTTTATTAATTTTTATGATTTGGCATGATTTGGTACAGCACATTTTAAAGAGTGTTGAAAGTGTATGGCAGAGTGGGAAGCCAACCAACCAGTGTGGTATACAGAACTGCAATTAAAATTCCAGCAATATAAGCTCTTACACACACCCCCCACCCACACACAGTCCCCCTCTTCTCCCTTTCTTTTAGTCTTCGGCAGCGTGCAGTGGAAAGGACCGTTAGGATCAGTGGGCTTTTGCAATCACCTGAGAATAACCTTTCTGCTGAGACTAACGCAAACATTTCGTTGTACCTGGCCATTTTCTACCTTGATTCTCCTTCAAGCTAGGCTCTTTAAACTGCATTTTGTAATCTACAGCTGATCCTGTATGTTCTTTAATCCCAGGTAGCAAGAGTTGGGGCTGTTGCTTCTATCCAGCCACCATCTGTTAGCTTCTTAACATTTTTCATGTGCTTTGCAAATAGTCTATCTAGTGCTGCCAGACTTTTTCCTTAGGTGGTCATTCAGTGCCCATCAACAGCTATGTTGTTGGAAACGGGGAAAAGTAATAAATAAATAAGTGTGTGATATGTATGCCTGTGAATTAGCCGTCATTCATGATTTTGTTTCGTAATTTAGGGAAACCTGAACTCTCTGGCAGGAAATGGAGAATGATTCATAAGAACACCCGTGAATTCACAATTGCTTGTATGAGAGTTGAAGTCACTTAACCTGTTTATCTGTATGCTTTTCCATTCTCAACAGGGGCTTCATTTCAATATTTTATCTGATCCCACTCTTTTTTATTTCCTTTTTCCATGGGGGAAAAGCCAGCAAGACCTCTGGGTGGTTTTGTTGCCTTTTTGCACTGTATGACTCATAAAGTTAAAAAAGCAGCCTGAAATGTGGGAGGTTACTACCTCAGTAAGCATCGAAAAATAACCTTTTTCAACTGTCTCACAGTAAAAGTAGTCCTCAGCAAAACATGAGATGGCCCTGGGTGACAGTAGCACTGTGACCAGCCCATGAGGCAGACATGCTGGAAAATGCTTTTTGTTGTATGTCACCGAGCAAATGGAAAGGTCCACTTTGTTGTAGTGCGGTGAAATCGGCCTGTTTTAGTGGTACAAGAGAAGGGTTTCCTGAAAGTAAAAGTTACAGCATAGTCCCTTTGAGGTCAGTCTTGGTCTTACTGGTATCCAATAGAGCAGACAGGAGCCTTGGTGTTTGGGCTTATAGGTACAGAAATTTACTGTGCAGTGCTATATCTGCATATATTTTGTATATATTCCATTAACTAAAATGAGGTCCAACAGCGAAGTCCTGTTTCTAAAATACTTAGATTAATTTCAATTTTCAAAATGCCTGTTTCAATTTTTGCCTGTTTTTGGCACTCACCTCTAATACCTCAAGGCTTAATTTTTCCATTGCTTTCCTTTTCAGGAGAGTTAAAGATTTTCTTCCTCTCATTGACATTTTTGTATTTGCAAAACATCCTGCGGCGTTTAAAGCTAGTTGAGACGTTTGAGGATGTTCCTCAGTTGTACTTTTTTTGCCTTCATTCAGTAGTCCCACATCAGCAGCCTGGTTAAGTTGCGACACTTTGTGCCTCTGGTGTAACTTATCTCGGTTCAGTTCTATGGCCTTCCTCAACACATGTGTGCATGGCGCAGATACTGAGAAGTTGGCTCACTTGTCTTCCTCCTTTTGCACTCAGTTTTTTAAGGAACTTTTCAAACACTGGATAATATAAACTGTTGTGATATATATGGAGCGCTCTGAAATTTTACTGGTTGAAATGTGTCCTTCAGACAGGGTATGTCCACAGCCTGTCGGCATGTCCGTGCTGTGTCTGAAACAAACTTAGAAGACAAGTTCCTAAGAGCTGCTGAAATACAAGCAAAGCTTGTCTTTAATCTTGTGTCACAGAACAGGTGTAGAAGGGTTTCTTACAATTTATGCTATTTTCTTCTCTGCAGTGTTTAAATTAGATTATCTGTAATCAATGCTTGCTTTTACCATGGGACCCTTCCAGTAGCAGAGAGTTTGCTTCAGGTAATGCCATGAGGAGACAGGGTATTGACCAGTGGGAGCGAGTCCAGAGGAGGCCATGAAGATGCTCCGAGGGCTGGAGCACCTCTGCTCTGGGGACAGGCTGAGAGAGTTGGGCTTGTTCGGCCTGGAGAAGGGAAGGCTCCAGGGAGACCTTATAGCACCTTCCAGTACCTGAAGGGGGCTACAAGGAAGATGGAGGGCACTTTTTACAAGGGCCTGTAGTGCTAGGACAAGGGGTAATGGGATTAAATTAAAAGCGGGCAGATTTAGATTAGATGTCAGGCAGAAATTATTCACAAAGAGGGTGGTGAGGCACTGGGACAGGTTGCCCAGAGAAGCTGTGGATGCCCCATCCCTGGGAGTGTTCAAGGCCAGGCTGGGTGAGGCTTTGAGCAACCTGGTCTAGTGGAAGGTGTCCCGGCCCACGGCAGGGGGGTTGGAACTGGATGATCTTTAAGGTCCCTTCCAACCCAAACCATTCTGTGATTCTATGACTCCTTGTCAGGACACTGCGAGGCCTGGAGGCCCAGTGCCCCGCAGCGCAGCAGGGAACTGCTGTGGCCACTGTGGCTGATGCTCATAGCTGCCCTCTGACTCTGGTGTCAGAGCACATCTTGCCTGCACAGCACCTGCCCTCACCCTCCTGCCAGCCCCCAGGCACCCCTCCCTTCTTCTCCCTCCTTGTAGGCTCTTGCCAGCTGCTGCCACAAACATGGTGCTCAGGCACTTATCCCCTCCCCTTTGCTCCCACATCCCTTCTGTGGGCGCCTGAGAAAGCTCCGTGCCCACAGCAGGTTTGGGGTGTCTGTGAGCTCTGCTGCCAAGCATAGATGATGTAACTGCTCCGACTGGGTGCATGGGTGGACTCTCGGCTACTTGACGTTTGACACCTTCAGCTATCCTGTTGCATCTCAAGTCAAGCTGCATATGGTCGTGTTTGAGTGTGTGTGACTGCACATGTGCACTGACTTCTTAATGCTGGGGCTATGGGTAGAACTGCTCTGCGCCCACTACTAACTTGTGTCTGGGAGCCGTGTGTCACTGTTTCTTCTTAAGCACGTAGCAATCTTTCCAATACAGTTTGAAATGTTGACGATTCACCCACACTGCGTTGTTCTCCCCCAGTCTTTTCTCCTTGTTTACAGAACTGTTAGGTGTGCTGACGAGGCTTCTCGGCTGTGCTGTGTCTAAGAGCCCTGCTGCGGCCAGCGCACAGGAAGCCCGCGGTTTGGCTTTGGCAGAGAGGCAGCAGGAAGAGCTGGAGCCCTGGGCACTCTCTCTGCGCCCTGCCTCTGCACAGGGATGGCAGGGGGGCTGAGCAGGCTTCAGCCTAGTCAGCAGCATCATACTTGCCCCTTCTATCTACATTTCTTCTCCTATAAATACACTTCAGCTCTAAGTGGGCTATTAATTTCAAGTAATACTGGCTGATACTACCAGTTTCATTTTTTTAAAGAGGCTGTGCTTAAGTTAGAATAAGCATGTAAGTCAGAATAAATTGGCAGGGTTCAAGTGCCTCCGAGATTTGCAATTGTTATTTCAAACAACATTTAAAAAAATACAGGGCAGCAAACTTAAGGCTCGTCCTTGCAATCTGTCCTTGGCACACCGTAAGCCCCATCATTTAGTGCAGATTGAAGCCACTGGGTCTCAGCATGGAGCAAATTTAAGGGGATTCTGTGAAATTTCTGAAAACATGTGCTGCACCGCAGGCAACATGTTGCATAAAGGGGTTGTGCAATCCCAAACTGCCTAAAGTCTGTGATAATTTGTCTACCTTGCCTTTTTGTTCTACCTTCCTTTCCACAGCTGTGGCTCAGAATCTGTGCTTACTTTTGGACAAGCGAGAAAATACGACTTGACGTGTTGAAAAGGGCAGTGCCTTTTTTTTGTACAGTCTGTGCCATCTGAAATCAGTGACTGCAGGTGATGCCTTCCGGGCAGCCTACACTTCGGTAGGTGCACTCTGTGCTCCAGATGGCCCTTGAGGGAGCATCAGACCTACCTCTTGGAGGTGAGCATGAGCAGTTGCAGTCTGTACGTGCTCAGAGTATTAGGGCTAGCAGAAGTAAACTACAGGCAAGGGGTGAAGGTCCAGAAACCACTTACTGTCTTGCTGCTGATCATCAGTGTTCATGGAGTCCTTGCTAGTACAAAGGGCACCTGCTTCTCAAGTACGGGTACTCCTGGATGTGTAATACTTTGACTGATGCCATTTGCTACTTGGAGAGAGGAAAAATCAAAGCCACAGATGTGGTGAGAGGTGTGTAAAATGTTTACAGTCCGAGAGGAAATTATTCTAAATGTTTCCACTTTTGTGTTCACCAAAAAATAATGAACAAACCCTTTTCACAGTTTTTGTTTGAAAAAGAATAATTTCAAAGTTTAAATTAAACTGCTGGAAAAAAAATATGAAAAGGTTCTCTATTTGAAACTTTAATGTGAACATTCATCAATAGAATGCTTGTTTTAAATTTTGTATTAATATGGATGCAGTGGTGGTGAATCAGACAAAACCAAAGTGGATCACTTCCCTGAAACATCATAGACCTTAGAGGCTATGCTAAATTCCAACCAAGTGATTCCTCTTCTAGTTCCAGTCACAAATGACCCTTTATTGCTGCTTTTGCTCAAAACTCCTCTTTTAGGCCATCTACATATTATCTTTCATAGTGTAAGTGTTGTGATTCCGTAGGGTACCTCTTTCCTATAATTTTCTGCCGAATTCCATTTTAATGGCTTTAAACACATTACAAAATCTTACCATGGTAGGTGTTAGATTGTCATCTGTCTATGGCACCACATCCCAGGCAAAGTCTTTTGTCCCAGTTTGCAGGGATCCAACAAATCGTTTTCCGTTTCAGTGTCTTTATGCGGAGCAGTTGTTGAGTTGGGCATTCTCCCGATTTCATTGGAATCATGAGGTGTACCTCACTGTGTATTTGGCTCCCACCACTTCAGGCAGCCAGCACCATTCATTGACAGTCTCAGGAAGTTATTTATTCTGGCCTTTAGGACACAGTGGCGTTACTCACAGTGATGCAGTGAGATGCTTTACTTTTAGATTTTTAAACTACTAGCTTCAGTTGCTGTATTTTTTAGAATTTAGAAATCGCTGTGCTGAGTATTTACACATTGCACAGAACATTTTGTTCTCTGATTTAAATCCTGCATACCCAACGCCTGCCTGGGGCAAAGGCAAAAAAAAGTTAGCTTTGATACTGCAAAACGGGTTGAATAAATCCTGTGCAGCTGGCCTGCGTGAAATGTGCCCCGTGACAGCAAGCCGCAGAGAGGCTTGGGAGGGTTAGGAAGAGCCCTGTGCCTGTCAGATGCTAGGAGTGTTTTATGGCTTCTCCTGTGAAGGGCAGGAACACAGAGGTACCCATAGTGCTCAGTATGAAGTGGTGATTGCCCTGCGGTTTCCTCAGGCATAGATGTGGACAAAACTGATGCATAAGTGTGCAATGCTGCCTTCTTTGTATGTTTATACATGCTTTGATGTTTTCCAAATTTGGAACTGTGGTTAAAGCCTCAAAGGGAATCCGTGAGTCTGCAGCAGCTGAGAATATGTTTCTAGCACTGGACGTTCTGTGTGGCTGTGTGTCTCTTCACTGGGGAGGAAATGGCGCTGTCTAGCCTGTGCTGCAGTGTTTGTCAAGGGAAATTCTTGGAGACTTATTTAAATGGGCAAGCCAACACAGTACAATTTACACTTGTGTGTGCTTGTGGATGAGATGCCAGTAACTGCTGGGGATTGGAGACTATTTTTTCTGCCTGTGCTATTCTCACCACCAGCTCTGCTCCTTCAACTGTCTCTGCTGTGCTTCTTTTTGTGATATAATCCAGCTGAGACATGGTCCCAAGGGGAAAGTGACTTAAATGAATCTAAATCTGGGAAAGTAAGGAATTAAAAGATGTACAGTTCAGGAGAATAAATTTTGGAAGACGAAGTTAGGAAGGCGGTGACGGGTTCACGTGAGCAGCTCATAGCAAGGTCATGTTTCCCTGCAGCAGTGCACTGACAGGCATGTGGAAAGCCTGCTTTTACTCATGTTGTAGGTTCCAGAGAGCTTCCCGGTTCTCTAGAAACAGCCACAAAAGTGAGTGCAAGGAGTGAGACCAGATTTGCAGAACTGACCTTTGGAGCTCAGAATGGCAGAATTCAGAAAAGAAAAAAACATAGAGGCTTTCATGACGGCAAGAATTTATCAGTTATACACTGAGGGACTTTAAAGAGAGATTTGTGTGCATTGGGTCTTAAACCAACTTCTAGCAAAATAAGGTAAGAAGAAAATTGTCTTTGGAGACAATTTGGCCAATAGCTTTCTGGCGGGGTCTTTTGCGCTCTTCCCGTGTCATTTTGCAGTGGTCATATTGAAATAATGTGCTGGGCTGTGTGGACCACTGGCCTGAGCAAGTGCAATTGTTATGATGTTCATGCTGACAGACTTCTCTTAAGGGGCCTTGATGGGGTTTAATTCGTTCTGTTACAGAATGGGTTGCCCTTGTTCTTGCTGACTCACGCTCATGAGCTGAACTCCAGGACTCAAGCAGGACTGCGGGACACATCGGGTCAGGCAGCGGTAAGATTGCGTACATATATGGAGGAGGATGCTGAGGTCTGATATGTAGCTTGTGACTTTGGGCTGTTTGGTCTGAAGCAAGAGACAGGAAGATCAGTGCAGAGCAAAGAGAGGAGGTGAAAAATCCTTAGGGAAACCAAAAAGAGAAGAGAAATGGCACTGAGAGTGGGACGAATCTTTTACTTGTGTGTATGAGCATTACACGTACAAGCTTTAACCGAGCATGTACCAGCTGAGGACTTGGCCCATAGTGTCCTTTATAAAGCTCTGATTCCTCCCCAAATAGTTTTTCCCTCCCTCTTCAAAGAGGCACCTGTTGTTGGTGGAGTTGGTGATGATCCTGGATTAGTGCACATGCGGTCAGCCTGCTTGGCCTCGGCCCTTTGGACCCAAAATGAACTCCAGCTGCTGTTGCCTGGAGCAGGTGCTTCATCCAGCCCTGGCAGCTGTTTGAATGTATGCTGGCGTGGCCAAGAGGAGGGGGTAGGTCCCCTCGAGTACCCAGAGGAAGAGCTGATCAGCAGAATGCCACCAAGACCTGATTTTTATAGCCAGCATTTAGCAGACAAAAGTTGTTCTAGCATTTCCTTGTGGCAGTGGGAAATACTGGCTGTCGCTCTGCGTGCACTGAGCCCGCACAGCGCCGTGAGGGATGATGTTACCAAAACGAGGCAGAGGGACGACTGAAGGCCAGCAGGGCCATGACGAATGAGTGATCTCTAAACTGCCAAACCTGTATTGTCAGTTGAAGATAGGATACAGGTACATGGTGGTGTGTGGCAAATTTTGAGGGCTGGTAGTATTTCAGAGCTGTTCAGCGTTTGGAGTTGTTTTAAAGCTCCAGTGAGTAACCTGACAAGAGTGAGATTAGGCGCAGAGCAGTGTCCAGGCTGATGGCCTGCTACGTACGATAGCTTGGGCTTCACACTCACACTGCCAAAGCCAGCAGCAAGGGAAGAAAACAAGAGCAGAGATAATTATGAAGCAGCCCCAGGAAACAGTGTCAGGGAAATGGAGGGTGAGGAGACAACGTGGGGGCATATAGAGATGTGGATGGCTGGGAGGTAGCAGCCAGAGTTTGAGGAGGAGGCACAGAGAGCCCATGTCAGAGGTAAAGCAGCAGCAATCCAGGGTTAGAGTGAAGGGGACAGGATGCAGGTTTCTTGGGGTAAGGGAATCATGGCCTTCAAAGGGAAGGCGGCAGCTTAGAGGAAGGGCAGCCCAGAACTGCAGTAGGAGGTACCCTGGGAGTGCCTTGCAGAGCAGGGAGTCTTACAGTGTACGCTGTGCAAAGTTGTTCCCATTGCTGGCCTCGCAACCAGGCTCTTCTAAGTCCCTTCCAGCCTGCCTTCAACTTAGTCCCCTTGGAGTGTTCTCACTGACATGGGAGAGGTCTCTGTGCAGTCCTGTGCTCTCTGATTATTCACATGCTGCCAGCGTCAGCCCTCCTGGCTTCCCTTCCCATGAGTGTCCACTGGCCCCTCTTTTGGTTGTGCCTGCATATGTCACTGCCAGCATTAACAGCAAATTGAACGTGACTCCTTAGGTTCTTCTTCTCTTACCTATATTCACTAAAGGCACCAAAGCCCTTCCAGTTTCTCTGCTAACCTGCATGTCCACTTTGTGTCCCTACCCTGTGCATGGTTTCGGTCATATCCCATCAGCCAGGCTTTTCATTCTGTGCAACTTTGTTGAATGATCAGCCAACTTCCCACTGAACTTCCATAGGGAGGGGTAAATGCTAAGCAAGGACACATCCCTGTGTAGCTATAAAAGGGTTATTCAGGCCATATTTCATTACAGCATGGACTAAGAGCAGGAGAAAAACATGAATATTGGAGGCCTGTCTTTGTCAGGAAATGGGATTTCCGCAGGTGCTCAGTTGCAAATGCTCTGCATGCTTCTAAGGCTTGGCACATGGCATTGCTAAATCCTGATTCAGGATGCAAGAATGTCTCATGACCCCTGCCATGTAAACTGGTGCCTGGCCGTGTTTGGAAATCAGCCGTCAATGATGACAGTAGATGAGTATGGGTGAAATGAGCAACTTGGCTTCAGCACTAAGCAAGACTTGTTGAACACTGTAAATACAGATGTCCAGTTCATATTTTGAATAATGAATATTATGACATCTTCTGTAGCAAGTGGTAAGAAGCTGGATCGTCTTTCTTCATCTCCTCGCTGCCTTCCCAGGATTTGAAACTGTGACATAGTATTTCATCCTTTTACAGAATTAGGTAAGATTGGGAACCATAATTCGTGTACAGTTACACAGAAATACTCCAGACAGCCAAATACATTGATTTAAGATCATCTATGTGGTGTCAGGCAAATTGTTTCCATTTGGTTTATCCTCTTCTTGCATTGGTCAGGTTATCCAGCTGACTTCAGTTATTTATTCTTTCAGATGAAAAACTACTTCTGCTGGTACAGGCCTGTACAATTTCTGTCCCAGTGTAGCTTTTCCATCAGGGATTCCTCCTGTTTGTATTGCTTCTACAGGAAAACTAAGGAATTAGAGAAAAAGCATCAGAAACCCTACATGAATGAAATTCTCAATGCTTTTAAGGAAATAGATGGATTAGAAATAGGGGTTTCTGTGCTCACATCCCTTGGACATGTCACTTATGCATGGACAGAAACATCACATGGATATTAGAAGTGCATGATGTACATCTGTGCAAGGGGAAATCCTCTGACGTGCTCCTGGTTACTGTCCCTCTGTTTCTGCCACTTCCAGTAAATTCCAGGTCACTCGTGCTGCTGTGGGTGTATCAGCAACAGTTCCCCACTGTCCCCTTATCTGCCCAGTAGCATGGCTGGGTGATGCACACACCCATTGCTGCTTCACTGGCGATGAAGTGGCAGGTCTTGCCCTGCCTCCTTCCTCTGTACTTCTCTTCCTCAGCTCTCTTGCACTGCGGTATGACTCAAGAAAAAGGCAAGTGCAACTTCCTTCTCTAGGCGAAACTAGTAATTTAATTAAAAGAACCCCAAACCAAATGCCATTCTCAGAGTGGCTCAAGATCTGTACTTAAGTGTAGCAGCACACTGAATTTTTTATTCCAGAGATTTTTATCCGCCAACATGTGGGTAAGAATTTTTAAAGCACCTATCTCTTGCTGAGTTACATGTAGCGAGGTACCAAGGAGCTTTGCAGACCTAAGCCATTCATAAAAGGTGTGTGGCAATGTCCAGTGTGCTGTCTGGTGAGGAACAACAGAGTGAAGCACTTAGGGTGTAGTAAGTCATAACTTACTAATTGCTGGATTAAGACTAGGGAAGTAAAGAGCTTTTTAAGAGGCCTCTGTGTTTAGGGGATCTGGAGAATAGAGAGGTTTACTTTGTGTGAAGCCCATGTTATACTGTGCAGGAATTCTCCATTCAGGGTCAAAAATCCTGACAGTGCCCTTTTACCGTACTGCTGACAATTAGCTTGCTGCCATTAGGAAAAGCAATCATTAAGTGGTGAGTGAAAGTAGCATCAGAAACGGGGCTTGTCAGAGTGGTAACGTACAGTTAGACCAAGTGACATTCTTCACACCTGCTGTGGGGCATAACAGTAGCTGGCTGACTTAACCCGTGGCACTACAAGCAGAGCATTGTGCTGTGACACAGCCTGGACAGCGATTGAATTACAGACCGATTAGGTCTTCGGCTTCTCTCTGTCAGTGTGGACAATGAAGAATCAGAGAAGTGGACATGAGAGCTTTAGTAGGCCTTGTGCTCTCGAACGGAGGAGGATTAGTTTGTAAATGGTAAATTGTGTTGAGGCCAGGAGTCGTAAAACTGAGCTCTTGCCCTTCTGCTGCCTCAAAGGCACAGGCTTTGCAGCAAGCCCCTTCTCCCTCCTACTTCTACCAACTGCTGTGATCAGGGGAGGGGTGGACATGTGGAATCTGCTCCTCCTTTTCCCTGCCAGAGAAGGAAGACGACACTGGTACATTTGTACAAATTTTGCCCCTCGGTATCTCTTACTATCTCTTCTTAAAAAGAGCATGGAATTAAATTAATGAATCTTCTGCCATTTCCACAGGGATTTGCCTCTCTCTAGGTGCTGCTGGCTGGTTCACTGCCTGGTACAGGGTGTCTCTAGGACCTGATTTAACCTGAAGCGTACACTTTCTCAGGAGGTTTGCAGCAGGGCTGAAGAATTGCAAATGTTTCACCCTTTCCCTCCTGTTACCTGCTTCCACACAGCTGCAGTGCCTGTGCTGTGCTCTCAGTTCACTGACCCTGAAACACTCCACGTGATAGAGGTCTGCACTGAGCTGGTACAGAGCTGACTTCGCTTCTGGTGCAGCATCACTTGTTGCTGTGGTTCACTGAGAAGATGGGGCTGTCCTTGTCTTTACTCCACTGGGTCCAGCTGGTCTACACACAGGAACCACGAGTGACAACTCTTCTATATCTTCTTTCAATTTTCAGTTGAAGGTCTACATCACATGAACTTCTTGAGTTTTTTGGAGAGGTAAAGCTTTTTTATTTTTTAAAAAAGAAACCACGTTGAACCCAAGTTGGAGAAACAACTGCATCGTGTGGCTGATACATGGAATACGTGCATGGGAGGACAAAGCATTCCCATTCCATCTGATCTTGCACTCCGTGTGCATATTAAATATGATAGCTGTTAGGCATGAATGTGGACCCAGAGATGGGCAGGACTGCTTTGCCATGCAAACCTTATGTGATGATTCCATCTTATTTTCTAGAACCAAAGATTTCACTCTGATAAAGCAGACACCTTAAAGCACCATAGGAGATAGGGGGACGTATCTGCACTTAACCTAAGATTGGATTAGGTATATATCTTAGAGCTTGTCAGTAAATAACAAAGTATATGATCAATGGAAATATGAGCTTCTTAACCTGCGTCTACAAAAAAAAAGGACGGTCTTGCAAATCAAATCTTTCAGATCACCCTAAGGCATTTTGTCCCCAAATCAGCACAGTAAAATTTGTTAGTGATCTAGGAATATAGATGTGGTTGAATGCATAGAAAACTGTATCTTGTTCCAGTTATCTTTATTACTGTAATAAATATACTAACTCTCTCTCCCTACAGCCCTTATCTCATCTGTAGTGTTGACGTTTACTTTGTTTTCACCTGGGAAGCAATCCATACCTAGATACTGTGAGATTGTAAGAGGGTTTATGAATATACCATTTAAAAGGTATTGCTTTGGTCTGGTTGCTAGTTTGAATTGAGGAAAGATACTTACATTTCATACTCCTGAAATCAGTAGCAGATTTGCTATAAAACACCTATTCAGAGTAATTTGCTCACAAGCTATCAGTTCTGGAAAACTCCAAAAACTCTTGCACCTATTTTCTCTGACAGGTGGCAAGTCCTTAGTTCTAAAATCTGCTCTCAAGTCTGTAGGGTATAAAGGCTTTGCTTTTTACTTTTTTTAAAGCTCAGTAAAAAATGATGAATAAGATAAATTCAGCTGTTGCTCACCACACTCAGTAATGATAACTGATACTTCATTTTCAAAATTGGAACATAAGAGCTATTCTAAGTAGCCACTGTTGGTTTTAGCGCTGTGGGATATTTCAAAGGTAAGTTTTAAAGAAAAAAAAATTCAAGACAGTCATTCACTAGTGCTGATACAGGAATGACAGAGGTTAATACCGCTGACATCATGTTGGAACTGTATAGCATTTTGTTAATGGTTATTAATGCCCTGCTGCTGGGAGACAGACAGTGCCAGCTGCCAGTTAGAGTGGTGCCTCCCTGCGGGTGTGCCTAGGCTTCTGCTCAGGAAGGAGAGGGGCATGAGGAGGGCGAGTCTGCTCCCTACCTACTCGTCCCTCCACCGAAACAGGAGGAGGTGGGGAGGGAAGGTAGTTACAGTGCCTTGCTTCAGTCTCTGCCAAGTTCAGAACAGGTCTCAGAGCGAACCAGGAGCAGCAAACATCTACAGAACCCCCATCCAGAAGGCACTGAGGACTCCTACTCAGTTCAGATCTTCAGGACTAAACTCAAATGTACACATCCCTTGGCAGAAAATAGCAAGAAGTTGAGACAAACTTGCATGGAAATTATACCAGTAGGCAGGGAAAGATGCCTAGGTTCATGTAAGAGCCTTAAAGCTTTGGACATCAGTGGAAAGAGGTCAGACACTGTACAGAATGAAGGCAAAAAGCCCTTGAGAGGAAGGGGAAGGAACTTTGTAATAGCAGAATGATGATGGATATAGAGTAATTAATTAGCTTTAATGACATCATATTCATTGTACCTCCAGATTTGTAGGTTTAGCTGCCTCATCTGGGGCTAGCTATTACTTTATGTAATACCTTTGAATTTCATCCACCATGAGGGAATGAAACAGATACAGAAAGGTGCAATACATCAGTGTAGCGTATCAAATTGAGAAAGGCATTTTCAGCCCTCTGTATGGAACACAGGTCTAAGCCAGCATTAGATTATTCCTTAAGTGTGTTGTTGTTATGAAGAATCTGAAAGGAGCTAAAAGCTTTTCAGCAGATGAAGAAAGGAAACTTTAATTTATTTTCCCATAGCCTGGACCCAAAATGTGTTTGCCAGCCAGGTTTGCAGAGCCTGGCCTTGTACCACACAAGCACCCTCTGGTGAATGGGAGTGGAATACGGAGAGATCAGCTGCGAGTCCTGCGGGAGGAACCTGCTCACCAGGCCTCTCCAAATCATTCAGCTTCCAGATCTCTTTAAATGCTGCTGTAATGTAACCTGAATAATGCACTGAGATTGTTTAGCAAAGAAATGCCTGATGGCCCAAGGACATTTTGATAACAACCACCTGATGTGCCACAGACTCTTGTGTTCTCTGTCGTGCTAAGAAAAAAAAATAGCGTATCACTACTTAGGAGTGTTTTCTAAAGGGAGATGAGTGTTCAATTGCATGAACCTCAGGTTTGGGGACACAATTTCATTTTAAAATTTTAAAATTTCATTAAAATTTTCATTTTAATTTTGCCTGTCATGAGAAATAAATGGATATACCCGTATTTTTTCCTGTGTAATTCATAGTGCCTTGAATTCCATGTAAATGGAGAACTTCCTAATGGGGCTTGCTTTGCAAGTAGTTTATCTGACAGAGTAGATTTGGGCATGCATTGGCATGAAACAACAATGGCAAAGCCAGTAATGCAACTATACGTACTTAACAGTCCGTTCATTTGGTTTCTTTAAGCCTGTCTCAGCTACAAGCATCTTCGTAGCAACTTTCCAGGGCCATCATGACCGCAGTTAAATTGTTTGTCCGGTTTTCAGGCTTTTCTTTAATGGTAGCAAATTAAAATAGTTGATGTTGTTCTTTCCAGTTGTTCAGACTTCTAAATTATTGCTGTAATTCACAAAGAAGTTGTGTAGCTCCAATCGTGATGCTCTTGAAGGACCTCAGAATGAACATAACATTGGTATTCCGTGTGTCCTCACAAAAAACAAACTCTTGCTTGTTAGCCTCTAATCTTTGATTGCTCTTTCGCTCCGTTGGTAAATAACGCTGAGATTTCAATTGCAGGGACTCAAACCTGGCTTTCCATTTGTATTGATGTGACATCTCTGCAAATCAAACAAAAGCAGAATGAATCTAGGTAAGCCTCTGCTCATCCCAGTATAACCAGTGTAGTGCATTTCAGTCCAGGGGAGCCCCTACAGCCCAATACATTCCTAGGTTTTCCCTCTCTCAACAATCTCTTGTTTCCAGTAGGGTGTATTGGAGTAATCATCAAACTTGTGTTTTGCACACTTAGTCCTTGAGATAACAGTTGATTCGCAGATGAACTGGCACAAAAGAGCAGCAAGGTCCAGGGGCACTAGTAGCAAAACTAGAGGATCATCATTCCTGAGCTTCTTGCTTCAGAGGAGCAACTTCGTGGAAAATCATATTTTCTGGGCTAATGTGAAAAGTCCTAAGCAGACTGAAAAATACCTCAGATCCAACACACAATGTTGTTAGCTTTTCTGTGGTCATTGAGAAAAGAGCAGAAATAGCCAATCAGCCTAACCTAGCCCAGCTCCACAGGAGGGGATGATGTTCCTCACAATTAACCCACCTACAGGTGACTCCTTTTATTCTCCTCTCCCAAATGGCTCAGATTAGGTTCACCTGAGCCTTTTCCCCCTGCACACCAGTCGGAGGCAGTCCGCAGGCTTGGTGTTTCACGTCTCAAGCAGTTCTAATTCCGTGGCTAGAACTCTAAAAGCGAACGGACAGATCCGGGAACAGCAGTTTGGCCGAGTGCTCTTTGCAAAGAGGTGAGACAGAGCTAGCTGCTCCGTGAGCTGGGTTTGTGCGGTACGAGAGCGCTGTGCCTGCGCACAGCCCTGGCCTCCCTGCCCGCTGCAGGCAGGGGCACTTGGGCAGGGTTGCCGAGGGGAAGGAGCAGTAGGGAGACTGAGGCTCCTGGAAGGTGCACTGGCTGGAGTGAACTCCACTGAGGTGGGAGTTTTTCACAGCGCAGCAACGAGCATCTAAAAGGTACTTCCATCTGAAAGCAATAATCAGTGAGTACATGCTCATTTCTGAAGGATAAAGTGGGTGAAGTGGAGTATTTTGGGGGTTGTGGGTTTGGGGTTTTTCTTAAATGTAAAGAAATATGGATTCTTGCGTCTTTTATTATGTTTATAATGCATGTAACTGACCCTTCAAGGATTTGATTTATTGGTCTGCGGTAGTAGCTGGTGAAAGGGAAGTTGGAAGTAAGTTCCATAATGTGCTGTGTAACCGATGAAGGTCTTGCAGAGGAGCAGACAGGTGTGTTCCGATGCACTGGGACTGTGGTTCTTCTCCTGGGTCGTGAAGTCTCTTCAAGTAGCTTGCGTCCTTCAGGTTTTGACTGTGTTGGCATTTCCCTTTGTTGCCGCAGTGGTATCTGTGTGGAACCGAATCATCCTTGATTTGTGTAAACGTGAACGGCTTGTCTGGACACCTGGGTGGGATGGCTGCAGTCGTGTGCCATGGGCTGGTTACCAGCCTGTGTAACTGCTGTCAGCCGTACATTGGGCTATTTCTAGCTGGGTCTCTTGGGTTTTTTGAGCTGAATTCTGTTTTTTGACCTTAATGTACTGGTGGGGGGAGGGTCTGCCTTCATTGAAAGAGGCAAGGCTTTTTGAGGTGGTTAAGGCAGCAAAACCTAGTGAAGACTAGTGTGTTATGTGTATAGGATGTGTTACACCACTGGCATGATCCCTGTAGAGATGAGTAACTCCCTGACCTGAAACCATGCGTGCCAAGTGACCCTCTGCACTACCTCGAGCAGCAGCAACATCATAAAGCTCACTTAATAATTACACAGACTTTTAGGAGTAAAGTCATTATACCTTTCTCCTAGAAACAGCTGAATGGCTTCACTTAAACAACTTCAGGAGTTTCAGTATGAGAAATGCTGAGGAGAACTTGTCTTCCTGCTTTTCTTCCCCACTTCTTACAACACTGTGAAGGACTTGCACTCCTGTTACTTGGTGGGAGGTGTATTAATTCAGCACAGGCTTTTAAACTGTTTCTGAGAACAGGTTTACAGAGTTGTGTCGCTAAACTGGTAATAGCAGAGGAAGGTAAAACAGCATAAGGTAAAATAAAGCTGAAGACCCCTTAACTAAAGGTGCAAACTGCAGAGGTGAACAAGGTGCAAAGCTATTCACATGATGAAGGAACGAATTCATTTAGTGCTGAAGATGTTGAAGAAATGCCTTGTGTAGAAAAGATCCAGCAAACACTGGCCATGGGGCTTGGCTGCTGGGGAAGCGGGATGCTCCAAGGCTTGTTTTCTGTAGCAGGGGTACAGTGTGAAGTGAATGGGCTTATAAACACAAAAACTGCAGTCACATGCCTGTGAAGAGCATCTCTTCAACTTGTACCCATTATAAACAAAGCGGATTAAAAGGGGAAGAGTTGAAGGACTTTCTTCAAGTAGTTAAATATCTGAAAACAGTCAAATGAGTCAGCCTTGTCTTACAAAAAGAAGGGTGTAATGCAGGCTAGTGTGAGCATCTGCACAGATGCCATCATCAGGGCGCAGAACAGGGTTTGTAAGAACAGGGCAAGATTTTGGTTAGTAAGGCTTAAGGGGGAGGGCAGCTCCTTGTCTTCAGGCTGTGGCTTTTTAAAAACAGAGGGCTTAGTTTCCACTGCCACAACCCTGTGGCGATCGGCAGCGCTTCAGCCTGATCTATGAACTTAAAACACATTTGATCTGTACGGTGGTGCTTACTGCCATGTCCTGCCACTCCACCTGAATAACTATAACATGCTCATAAATCAGGGGAGAGCATTCCTCTGTGACACCATCCTGAACGCCCTACTGAGCTGGAGCCTGTGTTAGCCATCAACGCCTCTTAAGTAAACATGTCATACTTTCAAGTAGGGTCTTACAAAAAGCACAAACAATATACTGGCGTAGAGGGGCCACACAAAGTCAAGAGCTGTTAAGTGGGGGGAAGAGGAGGAAAATCTCTTGATGATAAATATGTTTCTACCAGATACATGTGAAAAGAAAGTAGCTAAGCCATGGCGACATTCCTTTCAAAGCGAAATAGTCAGATGGGGAAATAGTTGTCTTATTCCTTGTAAAACTTCGAAGTCACCAGCAAAATAATGATGCAGGGAACCTTGACTTCTGTTGCATTCGCTTCAGCCGGGTCAGTGACTCCCCCCGTGCCTTGTGCATCACTGTTTCTTGCTTAACAAGACCTGCATGCTGGATCTTTGTGCAAGATTAATCGTACTTCCAATCTTGATGTGGTGTCATTAAGAAGCATGAAGGATTTCTTTACAGGATACCTTGAAACTTTCTGTCACATCCCCTGAGGTTGTGTACCTACATCTTGAAGTAGTCCCTGTATCTGATTAGGTAGTAAAAAAAAGCTGGCTTGCGTTTGGTCCACTATAGAAAGCGGAGTCAGAGCTATGGCTTGGTCCTGTATGTGCACTCAGCACTACTTCACTAAGTCTTACAGTCGCCTCGTCCTCTGGTGCCAACGTTGTGGCTGGTGGTTCCTGTCTACCTGATCTTAATCCTCGCACGAGCTGATGCCGACTTCAGGCATGGTGAGGGGAGTGCTGAGGAGCATCGCAGGCACACCTTAGTCGCAGCACACAGCTGACTGACCGGCTTGTAAAACTTTGTGTTTGTGTTGGTGCAGCCTTTGATCTGAAGGGGTAAGGAAAGCGCTCCCGAACGACAGCAGCTGGAACACACACAGCCAAAAGTGACACTGGGCTGTAAACAGGGGCTCCAGCCGACCCTTGTCAGATGGGTCACAAATCAGGGGGCTGACAGGTGCCCGTGCTGGTGTCCTGCACGTGGGGTGTGCCTTGGTGGGGAGCAGCAGGTAGGAAACCTGCGTGGTGGGTGGCCGGCGGGTGACCTCAGTACGAATAGCTTGCATTCCCTGCTTGGGAGCAGCCTGGGCACAACTTGGTGATGAAACAGAAGCATTGGCTTTTCTTTGCATTGGGCTGACTGCAGCTTGTGCTCTGACTTCAGGGGGGTTGGCAGCACACTGTAGCTGCACTGCAAACCAGAGGTTTGTTCTGCATCTCGGCGCAGAGCTGCTCAGGCAGATCCAGCAGCCTTGGTCAGAGCAGTGTTTCTGTCCAAACCATGAGCTGCTCTCTCCCTGTTTTCACCAGCACTGCCTCAAATGGGGTAACAAACTGGTATCGGTAGCAAACTGTTCCCTTAAAACCCGTTCTGTGCTCTGTAACAGTCATGATAGCTGTAAGGTTAAGTTGCAGCGTTAGGGCATGTGGTTGTGGTGGAAGACCCCAGCCTGCAGTTCCACAGTTGCTCATCCTGGGTCCTGCCTTCAGCACCCAGGTTTCTTTCTCAAGGAGGGAGATCCAGCATGCAGGATGGAGGCATTGGTAGGCTTCATCCCAGAAGGGCTTCAGTGTGTTTGGACCTTTCTCAGGGGTATCTAATTTATCACTAGGAGTAATTTCTCTTTTCTAAATTTACCTTCCAGAAATGCGTGT
>NW_010223980.1:18707-33755 GCF_000690775.1 Eurypyga helias
TTTTTTATTGCCTCACCCTCTGCCTGCATACATTAATTTCTGTGCTGCTCTTATCCCCTCACCATCTCCTGTTAATAATTTAGGACCTGTAGTGCTAGGACAAGGGGTAATGGATTTAAATTGAAAGCGAGGAGGTTTAGATTAGCTATCAGGAAGAAATTCTTCCTGGAGAGGGGGGTGAGGCACTGGGACCGGTTGCCCAGAGAAGCTGTGGATGCCCCATCCCTGGAAGTGTCCAAGGCCAGGCTGGATGTGGCTTGGAGCAACCTGGTCTAGTGGAAGGTGTCCCTGCCCATGGCAGGGGGATTGGAACTAGATGGTCTTTAAGGTCCCTTCCAACCCAAACCATTCTATGATTCTATGATTTAAGGGCCTGATCCAAAGCAACCAACCTGGAGTAGAGAGCTGTTGCCATCCTGACGCCTCGTTCATGTGAACGGGAAGCAAATCTCCCCTGGTGCAGGTCAGTGCAGCTCTTGCTCAGGGTGAAGGGCTTCTCCGCAGCTTTTTTTAGAACCGCAGGGCGAAGGCTGAAACAGCAGCTCTAAACATGGGCTGCCCTTGGGAGAGGCTCCCGTGCAGCTGTTGTGAGAGCGGGAGGACGTGGGCCTCCGTAGGGGAGTGCCACATGTGCTGCGGGAGCGCTTGGCCCTCGGCCCGCCTGCCTGCAGCCTGCTTCGGGTTAGGTGGCGGGGTTTTTTCCAGAGGGTCACTCGATAGGGTGTAAGCCTGTAAGATGCTCAGCAAAGAAGCTGATACATTAAAGTATTTCTGCAGATGCTTAATTTTCAGTGAATAAGTGGCCCTTTTATGTGGGTGGGAGCACTCGTGCTTAAAGTTAAGCACGTGCTTAAGTGCTTTCTTGAATCAGCGCCAAAATGCTAATGTGCTGAATGTTCCCTTGCTTTCTCAAATAACAGGCAGTGTTCGGGACCTTCATATGGACCCCTGGGCCTGCAGGATTACTGAAATACACCCATGACTGACAAGTATTAGACACTTATGTTCTTAAACTTTCCATTTTCAGCAAAAACTTAATGAGTTTTTGCTATATTGTGGCTTCTACACTAGTTCTTGACTAGACCTGTGGCAGATGAAGAAAAATGTATTTGCTGACTTCAAATGGGTTTTATTCAATAGGATATTTTATTTTTCTGTTTGAGAATAAAAGAAAGCTTCGTGAAGCATCTTCTGCTCTGACCCCACTAACTTGTCTTTAAACTTTTCCTGCTACAGTCCTGGAAGAAAATAATCCTTTGATAGGTACCAGTAAGATATTAAATTGGAACTCCTGTGAGTCTCTTGTGTGATATTGTACTTGCTGATAATAGGCTGTTTTGATAACGCTGGGAAGGAGCCCAGAGCGCACGTGTTGGAGATGTGGCAGCAGAGTGCACCTGTCTGGGGCAGGGGGCACTGGGTCTGCCCCCGCAGCAGCCTTCTCGGTGGCTGTGCTAATCACCAGGAGTGACACTCGCCGTGCCCAGCAGGCCGAGGAACGGAGCAGGGTGTTGTGAGTCTAAATACACAGATGCTTCTCGAATTATAATGCAAAGGTTCAGAGGTCAGTGCAGTAAAAGCAGGTAAAATTATGCTTTCTACCACCACTGCGCCACATCAAAATGGTAAAATGTTTGTTTTACAGTGGGTCTGTCAAGCAATTTGCCTCTACTATAGCAAACATGATTTTTTCAGATCAGTTGTAGTGCTTTGAAAATAAAGGGGTTTGTTTTCTCAATATCATGTTAGGGATGTCTTTCTATCCACTGTTGCTCTTTTACTGTGGCTGGAAAATGGAACTTTTTCGACTTTAAAACATTTGCTCTGAGGCCAGCCTGGAATGAGGTGGCCAGGCTTGGAGGCTTGGCAGCGGGGTGGGGGTGTGGGGCCAGCAGTGCTGCAGGATTTGCTCCAGCCATGCTCCGTGAGGGCACGGCAGCCCGTGGGCTCTCCCTCGGATACCTGGGGCTCAGAGCTAAGCTGTGGGCAGATGGCTGTGCACATGATGAGCCATCTAGGTTAATACCCTGGGCAGTGTTGTTGTCAGCTGTTCTGTGCATAGCTACTGCTCCTGTTTCTGTTTAGCAAATAGGGCAGATCTTTATCCTGTGTGCAGCATCCGCTCGCTTTGAGAAAGGATGAACTTTTCTGTTTGCAGTCACACCTTCTGTTAATCTTTTGCCATCAGCAATGGCTTTCAAAGGAACTGGGTTCAAAGGAGTGTTGCTGACCTCTCTTCCAAACTGCGGAATGCAAGTCTTAGGTGCTTTCCTTCAGTGGATGATCCCAAGGAAATTGGGTCAGGCTCTGTGTGGATTTGAGGTGATGCTCTGTGTCAGGGCTCAGAATACTTCTGAACCTCTTGATCTAAGGGTTTGTCCAAGGTGGACCTGTTGAAGTGTGAATTTTGGGACAGTCCAATGCCAAGCTGGCATCTGGGCACTGAGCTGTTGTTTGTGTCAGGCACCAGCACTCAATATGAGCTCAGACTGCAGAACCCGCTAAGCCCTGGGAGCACTGAGACTTCCCACGGGCAATGGTGCCCACCACAAAGCTGGGTGTGAGCAGGTTTCAGTAGGTGAGACAGTGAGGATGGCTATTTCTTTCTGGCTGGTCTATGGGGCAGTGTAGATATAGCCAGAAGAAGTTTGAGATGAGCTTAGTAAACACCTCTAGACCTACTTGTTCAGTCACGCCGTATTTGTTGGGAGGCTCTAGGGAAGCGTCTCTGTGGTGTCCTTTCCACTCTGGAATTTGTATTGAACAAGGGATGGGGCTTGTATGAAACTTGCTGAAGTAAGAGTGAGAACCAAGCTGGAAAAAACATAAAAATTCAGAGATGTTGGGTATGTGATGCTTCCTCCAGCTTTGGCTTTTGAGTTCCTTTTTATTGTGAATTGCTTGTTAATTGTTTGTTAAATTCTTTGACCATAGCTGTGACCAAAGAGAGGAATGCATTTGACAAGCACAGTAAAGCAACTGTTCCATGTTTATGGCAAGTGCTATACTTTTATGCCATTAATTCAAATTGGCTGGATTCTTCCAAAACTGGGACAGTGTAGGATTACCTACCTTGCTGGAACACAGTTGAAATGGACCATGCTACGAAGTCGAACACATCTCCCCATCAAGTTTTAGAGGAAATAATCTTGGAGTTATAGGGTAGGCTAATGTCTCTGGGGCACAACTGGTTTAGATGCATTGGTTTTATCCAGCAGCAGTTGGAAACCTCTTCAGAGAAATAATTAAAAAATGCCATGAAGTAAACCAGAATAGTTTGGTGTAAAAAGAGTAACAGTTGCACGGCGTGTGAGGTCATGACGCTTGCCAAGGTTAAACGAGTGTTTTGCTGCAGTGCTGTCGGTAAGCAGAGGAGGCAGCGCAAGGTGACCTCAGCAGTCAGTCCTCTTTGGAAAGTGCTGAGAAGTGACGTGGGGAAGCTCTTACAGTGTTGAGAAAACCCTAGCACTGAAGGCGGCATCGTGGAGCTTCTTTTGAACAGACTTCTGCTGAAAACCGGAGGTGTGTGAATAATTGGTTGTTTTTCTTCATTTTGGTGGCTGGACAGGCAAGGAAAAATGACTTGGGGCCAGACAAACCTTTTAGAGAATGAAGAAAGCATTCATGTATTCCAAGAACAAGACACTGCTTCGATTTCAGGGGGTTAAAACTTTTTTCCTAAGTAAAAACAAGAAAACTGGTTTTTACAGAGTAGAATTCAGGAGTCACATACCAGTTACCTGTGGGAGTGAATGTGGGGGTCTCTGCCTCTTTACACAGACTGGTAGGGTGGGCATCTATGTTACAAAGCTGATGACGCTGTCCTGCAAGCCTGGCAGAGCAGAGAAAGGGTCTGAATTCAAGCTTCTGTACCCAAAAATAGTTCTGACCACTGAATGAAGGGTATGAAGTGGAAAGGTAACAAGCACGACTGCAGTGAGCAGTACCTGAGTTCCTATGTGTGTGTAACTTCAAAATACGCTGTTTTCTCTAACCCCGGGAGGGAGGAAAGGGGGCAGGGCAGGACAGACACCCCCAGATAAGCTGGAAAAGTTCTCCTAGTTAAACCTTGCCCAGCACTACTTGAGTTTAGGATCAGTTCAGGTAAGTAATTAAATAGGAGCTGCTGAATGCACTCAAGCAGGCTTACATTTTCTTTGAAGCCTGGTCCTAAAGATTTTTGGTACTGAAACAAAGACAAGCTGCTCTGCTGTCAGGGCCTCCTTCCAGGAAAGGACAGCATTCTGTGCTCCACTTGATCTTGTGTCCGTGGCCCGCTCGGTCACTTCTGGTCAATGGCTGCAACCCGATAGCCAGGGCTAAATCTTCAGCGTCTCGTTGACGTGGCTCTACCGAAAAGCACAGGGCTGGTCACCATGACAAGAGTAGCTTGTGCTTGTGTTAGGGTCTGAGGGGGACCGCAGCACTTGGGTTTCAGAGGTGGCTGCTTGTGTGGTGAAATGGCTAATCCCTCTTTTTGTCAGCTCCTCATCTTTAAGGGAAACTTCTCCCTCGCCACCTTAGTTTCTTTGTGGTGAGCAGTCTGGGTACCCGCAGTGTCCAGTGGGTGTGTCTCAGCCCCAAGTACCTACTAAGGAGTTACTGTGCAGATGTATGGGTGGCTTATTGAACTGCAATCACTTGACTTGTCACTTGACCTTGAGGTGGGTGGACCTCACTGTTCATCTTGGACAGGTTCTTTTGTTATTGTCACACTTCAGTTCTGAAAATGCAGATATGCTCGTTGCTGTCACCCTCACCAGTGACAAATATAAGGCAACCAGAAGGGACTTAAAATTTAATTTTGCAGGATTAATGATAAGGGTTGATCACTGAGCAAGTGAATACAGCTGGGAAGACAGCGTAAGACATTTTCATGAGGTTTGAGGCAACTTTCTCCTATTAACAAATGCCAAATATTTTCACTTATGATACTGTTGTTGAACTCTTGCATTTTATACCACTGTCTTAATAATTTCACTGCCATGGTGTTCACTCAGGTCTTTAAGGTGACAATGCTAGTGGCAGATAGAACAACCCATCAATGCTTTCTAAGTGTAAATTTGAGGTCTGTGGTACGTGTCAGCATCAACCAGCGTGTCATTCCCTGCCTGTCACGTTGATCCTTTTCCTTGTGCATGAGAAGCAGGCTTGTATTGGAGGTTTTTACCTTACACCTGTGTCCTGTGTTCTGAAAACAGTGTCCCTACTAATACTTAGCAATTCTATTAATCTAAGCAGTTCCTAAAGAAACATTTTGTCAAAGATTTGGGAGAGTAGAACTAGAATAGTGGCACTGTCTGCTGCGTGGGCAGGCTTCCTTCCATGTGTGCCTGTCTTCAAGTCCAGTGTTGGATGCACTGTGGAGCCTGGGATGAGTAGGTCATCACATGCTGTATGTTATTCTATAGCTAATGCCAACTGTAATTTCAAGTGCTCCATGCTAATCTCTTCCCCTCATGCATTATTTCCTTGTGCAGCATTAGCAAACCCCATGCTGATCCACTGTTGCTTCATGGATTTAGACTGTAATCTACAGGCCCACAATGATGTAAAACATTAAACATTGCTTTAAGTGTTGGAGGCGCCATCCTGCCTACACGGTACTTAGGGTGGGCAGCATGCCAGCGTGTTTGCTGGCATGTGGCTGAGAACTGGAGCATGCCCGCTCACAGCGAACAAAGCAAAGCCCAGGACAATAAGGCAAGAATGATGACAGACAGAAAAGGCCTGGTTCACGTGTTGTGCTATTTGACCATAATATGGGCTTTGGAGACTATACTGTCTGGAGGGCTAAGAGTTTCTTTCTGCACTCCTGCCTTACTGCCTGCACCTGCCCATCTGAGGGCAGGCAAGAATGAAAGGACACTTTATACATCTTCTGGGAGCTTGTCAGTCCCTGCGTAATGGCCTTGCACTAGCTGCTTAATACTTGCCTTCTCGCTCTCAGCGTTGCCGTGTAACACTGGGGTGAACATGCTTCTGCTTGATTTGTTTCCCTCTTTCTCTTTGCCAGAGCAAAAAAACCTGTGAGTAAATGCCTGGGGAGAGCTGGGGAAGCCTGTGTGCTACATGTGACTGATACGGTGGGAATCAGTGGCTGGAAGGAGCCATGAGTATAAGCATGGGAGCCGGGAATAACACGTTCACCCCAAACTTGGGGAATGATGCTTCAGAGTTCCTGTGTGTGTGTGCAGGGAGCATAGATGTGGAAGTGTCTGCTGCACCATTTTGGGTACAGTCTGTGGACAACCAGTATGCAGACACCCTTGAGCTGTGCTTGTTCTATCTGCTCCAGAGGAGTTAATTGACTCTGCAGCCCTTCCTGTGGAGTGGCTCATCTTCACACTGTGCTAGTTACTCTGGCTGGTGTGCAGGGAGTCCTGATGGGCTGCTCCTCAGCCCCTTGCTTTCAGCAGTGAATCCATGCCTAGGCTCGCCGTGCCAACAGGACCGGTTAGGAGAGAGGATGCTTTTTCTCTTCCTTGGCTTGGACCATGAAGGTACAGGTAAACCATAGGGAGACATCCTGTTTCCATACTGAAAGCTGCAGTTGCATGATTTCATCCTAGAAGCTGCAGAACCTCTGATGGTGTCACATGTGGTGTGTGCGACTGCTCGCCCCTCTGAGCACGGCCCGCCCGTCTGTTGGGCATAAGCTGTGCTGGGTTTTATGCGATGCCTGCTGCCTAAGGCCTGGTGGCCTTGTCCTCAACTGGTGTGTTTCAGATGTTGGGAAACCACCGGTCACCTACAAGGGCAAAGCTTCAGCTACTGTTGGAAGCATCTACCCATTGAACTACTTAATCTAGTGCAGTATATTACAGTCTCTGTGTGGAAGAGATGGGAGAAGAGGGAGCCCATGAATATTATCAGTACTAATAAGCCTGGTATTGATGCAGCTAAAGGTGTGGGGTATTTATATACCCACCTTTGATGCATGTGAATGTACTAATTCTGTGAGAACTTGCAAAGCCACGAGCTGTATGAACGTGGATGCCACACACTTGTTAACGCATTATTTCTCCTTTTGACTGTAGGTCCTTCTAACACCAAATTGCCCAAGAGCTTCAAAAACATAAACATACCACAGCTTAAATCTGTCCTTCATGCTTTCACTTCCTTCAACATCTTGCTGTGGCAAAGCCGGCTTGTCACTGGTTCTAGAATCAGGCTTTCAAATATAAGCGAAGTATAACAGTTCATGTTACCTGGCCCAGCTGGGCTAGAAATAGGCACCTTGTCTCATTAGAGAAGCAGGTGTCTCCCTTCCACTGGACTCAAACTCCTCCTTAGCCTTGAAGTATTTCTCACTGCTCTCCCCCCCAAGTTACAGCTTATTTGGCCAAATCTGTTAGTTCTTATTTCCAGAAACGGCTATATCTCAGTGGGCTTCTGAACCGGTTAGAGTGTGACTGCAATATAGGTACCTGACCTAACTTTCGTGTAATTGGCACAGATTACTTGCTGAAGCTGCTTTCTCTTCTAGGAGATGAAAGCAGGCCTTGCAGAGTACTGACGTGCAGTCTTGGAGCATTTACAGGGCACAGATGAGACTCCAGAGTTTTTCTCAGTGCCAGGCAGTGTGCGCTGGCAGCCCAGAAAGCCAACCGTATCCTGGGCTGTATCCAGAGCAGTGTGGCCAGCAGGTCGAGGGAGGGGATTCTGCCCCTGTACGCTGCTCTGGTGAGACCCCACCTGGAGTGCTGCATCCAGCTGTGGAGCCCTCAACATCAGAAGGATATTGACCACTTGGAGCGAGTCCAGAGGAGGCCACGAAGATGCTCAGGGGGCTGGAGCACCTCTCCTATGATGAAAGGCTGCAAGAATTGGGCTTGTTCAGCCTGGAGAAGAGGAGGCTCCGAGGAGACCTCATTGCAGCTTTCCAGTATCTGAAGGGGCCTACAGGGGTACTGGGAGAGGACGTTTTACAAGAGCCTGTAGTGATAGGACAAAGGGTAACAGGTACAAATTGAAATCAGGGAGGTTTAGATTAGATATCAGGAAGAAATTCTTCACAGAGAGGGTGGTGAGGCACTGGGACAGGTTGCCCAGAGAAGCTGTGGATGCCCCATCCCTGGCTGTCTTCAAGGCCAGGCTGGATGTGGCTTTGAGCAACCTGGTCTAGGGGAAGGTGTCCCTGCCCATGGCAGGGGGGTTGGAACTAGATGATCTTTAAGGTCCCTTCCAACCCAAACCATTCTGTGATTCTATGATTCTCCTTAGGTGCGCAAGTCAGTGTTTGCTTAGACTCCTTCGGAGAGCTGCTGTAACTAGATAAGTTGGAAGACAGAACAAATAAAAACCAGAAATGCAGCTTAGCTACAAACCCCTACATGCAGAACTCTGGTTCTTTAACACAGCTGACCGGGTAAGATAGCCGGCGTGAAGCTGTGCTTCCCACTCCTGGCTGTTCCTTCCCCTGCTGGCCAGCAGCAGGCAACAGTCTCCTGTCATGCCCAGTTCGGTGAGGTGAGCTCTGTATGCAATAGGTTTGACACAGTGGGAAGCAAAAGGAAGATAGAAGGCTGTACGTGTTGTCTGTAAATGTAGAGCCACTCCTCTTCTTTCACTGAGCTGTGAGTAATGCAAAGATCCATGTTTGGTTATTTCTGAAGAAGATACCCCACCATTTAACTGCCCATCATACGTTGTTGCTTCAGCTCGAGCTGAACTTGGCTTCTGGTGTATTGGAAAATGTGATAATGTGTAAAACTGAAAATTGTATGGAAAAGACATGAAGATGCAGGAAATCAAGAAATTCCATGCATAGAAGGATCTTGTTACATGGACTCAAGAAATTCTTATTAATATAATTTTAATGTGGTTTAGTTCTTTTTTTTTTCCCCTCTAATGTCTTATTCACGTGATAACGAGATGTTTCGTTCCACCAACAAAATGGAGCAGTAACTTAGAGTACTGCACTACTCGTAGCACAAACGTGGCTGTTACGTGCAAAGTTTCTATGTTCTGCCAAGGTCAGTTTGTGGGGGTTGAGATGAAACTGTTTCCTAAACTGTGAAAGTGATCCCAGGTACCCAGCCTGCTGGAATGCCTGGAGGTTTTATGGATTCCTTCTCCTTTAAGCCTGCTAGCAGGGTATCTGCTCATGCAGGCTGTCTTCTCCTGCCTGCATCACTCTGGTGAGGCTGACAAAGGAAAGCACTGCTTTGGTTTAACGCTTCGTTTTGTTTTCTCACTTCTTGTTTGCCCCCAGAAGGAGCATTTACAGCAGCTTTTTCTGCAGATAGCCAAGGCTAGAGGAGGTCTTGGAAGAGGTGAATGTAATGCTCGTGTTTGAATGTGACACCAGACCCACAACTGGAGTTGGATGGTGTCAGGTTATACTCAAATCTACTCTCATAGCACCCAGAAAAGGTGCCGTCTGCTGCCTGCAGTCCGCTGCCACTCCTGCTGCTGACCTGGCACCGCGCTGTTGGGCCGTACCTGCACCCGGGGAGGTGCAGTGGCCAGGCACGGCGTGGCCCGGGGACCCTCGCTGCTGTGACCTGATTTTGGGAGTGGCGTGCTCACTCCCTCGATGCAGGTCATGCGCTGCTTGCCCAGTGCTGCCGCAGGTGACCACAGCCTCAGCCACAGCTTCAGTTTCTGGTGGCTCAGAACAGAAGGTGCTCTGGCAAAGCTCCTTGCTAGGAGCAGGCACCAAAATGAAAGTGTCAGGGTGGTTTCTTTAACTGCTTGAAGTGGTGCAGTTACAAACCATGTCTGTTTGTGAGCATGCTTATGGAAGAGTGTGGGAGGCTAATGGGATTAAGCTGATAAGCCGCATCCAGAAAGATAAAGAACAGTACATTAGCTTTATGTTACATAACCCTTAAGGTCATTTAATCCATCTCCTTGATGTAGACTGAGAACTAGTCTGACAAATGAAGGGCTTGCATGCAACTATGGAGTTTGATGCAGATTTTAGGACAACACAAAACCAACCCTTGCCTCTGCAGAATCAGAGATCTGCGCCGAGTGCACAAAGGTGGCCACACTGGTGTGGCACTGGAGTTGACCAGAGTGAGCCTAAATGATGGAGATAATGGTCCTGCAAGGACAGCACTCACAGACCTGTCTTAACTCCATGAGAGTCTTTGACATGAACCCATTCTCTGCCTATGAGACAGATGAAGTTGGAAATACGTGCTCAGGGTGAAGTGGGGGAATCCCACTTGATGAATCAGACCCAGATGATATTCCTAAATCTTCACTTACCTGCCTTTGGATTTTTTGAAATCATTCACTCTTAGCCTGTACTATACAGGATGTTCATTCAGGGCTTAAAATCCAAGGGGCATCTGACTCTGCTGGGATTTCCAGGCTTTCACAGTGTAGCTGACTTGGATCCTGGGAATCTCTGTCTCAGGGCAGGACCAAAGATGAAGGTAAATACAGAAAATAGCACTAAATTTCAGTCAGACTTAGAAAGAAACAGCAGTGAGCAGAAAGATATCTTCCCTCAGCTGAACTAGTTGCTTTTTTCAGACCTGTAGAGAGGACCTTGCCCAAACTCCCTGAACCTGCCTTAAAGTACAGCGGAGATCTGAAGTAGATCTCAGCTTTGGTGTATTTACTGTGTGAACAGAAACACAGTGCGCTCCTGCCTCACCCTAATTTTATCTGAATCAGCTGCCGCTACTCTGGAGCAGAAGCAAGAAAATGCCCAACAAATTAATATCTGAATAAACAGCCCATTAATTTGATGACAACTGTTGTTCTCCATTTCAGGGTCCAGAAAGCAGCGCGGGCAGTGAGCTAATGAGAACACCAGAGCTGTGCAGACCTGGGGGAGGTGGGGGGTAGAGAAGAAAACAGAACAAACACTCCTTTTGTAGCTAAGGGGATTCAGCCAAAGGTTAATTGCTTTCTACCCTAAAATGCTGTGAAGTGTTGCTGCGTGGTGTCATACAGCTGCTTCATTCCAGCCCAGGGGTGTCTGTTTCAGTGGTGGGTGGCATGAGCCAATATCCTTTTCTTAACCGCACGGGGGTGTTGCGAGGTCTCTTAAGTTAAGACTTCCAAAAATCTGGTAGAGCTTGGTTGGTATTGTTTAGGATGTCACTGCACCATGGAAGCAGCGAGCAAAAATACCAAATGAGCAGCCTCTCTGTCTCCTTGCTTCTCCCTCACAGGCAAAAATGTGGAGAGGGGGTGAGTGGTAAATTCTTTGGATGAGCCCTGCGTAGCTGTGAGGAGCTGGGGACTCGAGGAAAGGGGCAGACTCTATCCCTCTATCATCACCCACTTGTGCAACAAACCTGTTTGCTGCCTTCCCTGCAAGTCACCAACCAATTGCCCGATTCTGGGTGCTTGCTCAGAAGTGGGGGTGCTAAGCTCGTGCAAACTACCCCTACCACCCTCCTTCCATTGCAGGCTTAGCAAGTCAGGCAGCCCCAGGGAAATGGTGAAAACATCAAAGCACTCCGAGCAAAATGAGCAGGGGCAGTAAGGGGCTGGGGGTGAGCCCTGGGAGTAACCCAGCCACCTGGCACACAGGAAAGGGGAACGGAGCGTTTGTGCTCATCAAATCTGCCTTGCAACTGTTTGTCTTAGCTAATCCCCTAACAACAGGGAAAGGAGGTCTGTGTGCAAGACCTGACACTGTGGCCACCTTTGTAGTGAAAGGCAGAGTCTTGTTGCCCACCTGTGCTTGACTCAGCTCGGTAACTTGTGGCTTTCTCTTCAGTTTTCTCTGGCTCATCTTTAGACTATTAAGTTAAAGGTGCTACAGGAATCAAAAGGTAAGTACAGAAAGGAAGTCTGGATGACAGTTCCAAAGTTAGAGGAATATAAAGTCATTCCCAGAAGTCCTGGCCATCTAGGGATGGTGAGACCAGATTCGGACGCTGAACCACAGGTCTCTGTAGTGAGAGCCTTGAGTCACGGTACAGCAACCGAGGGATGTTTACTGTGTTGGTATATTCTCATCTTTACTGGAGCTCTACTTCCTGTGCATATATCTGGAGTAATAAATCCTGCAACTTTCCAAGTGCTTTCAGCTGGAGACTCTTAAAACACTTGGGGTAGACCTCCAGTTGTGTGGAGAACACTGACCTCTCATCTGTCGTGGTTCTTCCTAGACCCTGATGGCTGCTTTTGCTTGTCACTGAGTATGGTCAAGAGCCCCAGATCTAGGAGAGTCTAATAGTAAACTTCATCGTAGTGTCACCTTTGTCTCTTAACTAATGTTTCTTGTGTGAACTTCAATGCTCAAATCTCTTATTCCTGCCTTTTTTTCCATGCACAATTTTATCTGTCATGCACCTACCACACCTTGCAGGACTTCATAAAATAATGTTGTTCTAGATTAGGGCTGTTGTGACAGCTTGGATGTCTCCTGCGTGTTGGTGGGAGACCAAAATTCTCAAAAAAAACAAGAAGGGGGAGAAGTTGCTCTGTACTTTTGCGCAGTCCTGTGGCACTGACCAGCTTTCCCTGTCTGGAGATCATTGTGGTGGAAGAGAATTAGAATATTTCAGTTGGAAGGGACCTACAATGATCATCTAGTCTGACTCCAATTAATACTTGTGTGATTAGATGGAAGTAAATGGAAATGCTTCTGCCCTCTGACCTGTCTGTAGAGTGGGTAAACTTGATGTTAATGTTTGTAGGTGAAGTCCCAATATTGCAAATGATTCTGCTAATTATCACTTCTGTGGCCTGCTTGTTACTGTTTCTCCTGTCTGGTCATTTGGCCAGTTTCCTGGTGACTGTTGTTTCTTCGTGCTTTCAACACCTTTTTTAGTTCATGATCCCACATCTTAAAGTTATCATATATAGGGCTTAAATCCATTAGCTGTTTTTCCTAGCTAGTTTTATGACTGCTAATAGCAGTGGCTGGTCCAGACACAGGATGGGTAAAGCTTACAGGTTTGGTCCATGCTCAAATCTGCCTGTGGTGAGGGCAGATATATCAGAGGAATAATGATTTGAATAGTAAAACCAATTTTTATGGCTCAGAACTGCATGCTGAACTTCGATTAGGCTACAAAGCTGCATGGGTGGAGAGGATGCATTGTAGCAGTTCAGTGCAGGAATCCTATTCTCTTGTTTCTAATAATGTCATGGATGACCATATCTGATTGTCTAGATATGATAACCTTCAACTTTGTATTATGGGTATGTAGTAGCGAGGGCTTAGTATTCATGTGGCTGTTTTAACTGGCAGCAGATGTTGCTCTGAAGAATAAGCCTTCTGCCATGAAAAACCTGGTTTTGGTGCCTCTTGATTGAAACTCTGTGTAGAACAAAGGAGCGCCATAGTGAAACTCTCCTTAAACCCTTGGCCACTGTAAAACACGACTGTCTCTTCTTGATCTTGCTAAGATTTTCTGGTTGAAACTGGGTGCTAATATAAAAACCACCTCGCCTATCTCTGCACTACTCATCTGTGCTCGAGCAAGTCTGTGCCCATCTAATGTTGGAGCTTGACGATTTTCAGTGCCCAGCTCGCGTGGGGTGGAGGTGTCTCCTCTGTGATTGTTACACTGAATGACAGGATGGTCTGAGAAAGCCCTGGAGCTTTTATCAGTGTCTCTTCCTCTCTCGGCCATGCGTGCATGGCACACCCTGCACTGCTGCGTGCCCAGTCCAGTTCCACCCAACTGCAGAGTGGCCAAGTATAGGATCACAGCACTGTTCCAGGACTGGGGAGAGAATCTGTAGTATTACTTGCATGGCTCTATTAGCAACACTCATATGAGTAAGTGGAATAGTGTTGTTATGAGCCATCTGCAGTTGCTCAGCAGCCTGAAAGTGCACTTCAAAGTCAGCTCTACTAGAGCTGACCCTCGTAACTCCTTGTTTTCTATTCCCAGAACTGTTGCACAAACTTAACATCAAGTGCTATCTTGGAGTCCTGGGTCTTGCCAATGAAGTACATGGGAAGTCTAGAAGATTTTACAGGGTCTGAGAGATCTCCAAAGTAGCTTTAGGCTTTTGTGACTATTTCATGGGAAACAAGTCTTTCCTTGTTTTCTTTTTTCCACTTGACAATAGCGTTAAACTAATTTTCTGCAAACCTGCTTTCAACTGTCTGGCTAATTTAAACTGGAAGTAATTGGACACACCTAATGAAAAGCACAGTGGAATTTTGCTGTGAACTGCAATGTTCTCTTCAAGTCACTGGTCTCTTCATTTGATAATTGTCATAAGAACAGTTAAGTAATCTGACTTCTCCCCTCCTCTGCCAGTGACAAAAGCTTGAAATGAGTCTTCAAAACCCTAACTCTTCTTTAAAGCTTCCTTAACAGAGTGGTGTTTATCACTCTCTTAATGTCTTGCTATCTAACATGAGGCAGCTGCTCCACCTTCAGAGAGCTCTCACTGGAATAGTTAACCATGGCCTTAGGAACTTCAGGGCTTCTGCTAATCTTGGAGACCCAGGGGATCCTGGTTGACTGCAGTCTTCTCGCACAGAGACCATGCTCATCTACTCTCAAATCCTGACGGTTACATTATGTGCTTATATAATCATTCTGTAATGGGATCCCGGGTCGTACCCAGAACTGTAGTGTCCCTGGACAACAGGAGTATTTGTTCAGCTATCCTGGTTGCAGCTCTTCCTAGCGTGCCCCTGGCATGGTAGGTGATGTGTGGTGGGTTGTGTTGTCCCCAGCTCTTCCACAGGGCTCGGTGAATACCGCCTTTCTTGTGTTTGGTGCAGGGGTCTCCGTCGAGGTGACGTGTAAAAGCCCACGGCTGGCCTTGGAGCGCAGGAGGCACAACAGAGCTGTTGGTGAGCACGTCGCTGCCATCAACCAGCTTAGCACAGGGAGTCCCCACCCTGTGTGGTGGGTGCTGTGGGCTTTGCCCTGCCTCTGTGGGGATATGTCTGCCTGGGTGTGTTCTCTGCACTGGGTCCTTTTGCTCTCTGCAAAACAAAAGCTCCAGCATAGCCCTACCTCAGAGGGACTGCTCGCAGCACCAACCTGTCAAAGACGCAGTGTCATTGCTTGCCGTTAGCTCAGCAGTGTGTGCGGGCTGCATCCGTGACCTCCTATGGCTGTCCTCTGCCCGGGAGAGCGTGGGGAGAATGCCTCC
>NW_010223980.1:33786-36365 GCF_000690775.1 Eurypyga helias
CCAAAGAAAAATTTGATTGTTCCCTTCAGAGGTGGGAAGTTGGGCCTTGATGCTCCTTCTGCATATGGTTGGTGTGTCCCTGAATGGTGCAGGCATTGCTGGCCTCCTCGTTCTTGAGGCAGCTGAAGCAGGGCTGAGAGCTTGGCCGAAAGGCCTTCTGGTCTCCAGTATCAAACTCCTGAAGGAAACAGATGCCTGGTCTCATGTCTTAACAGACAAACCGATTTTGCATGTAAACCAAACAAAAAAAGCCAATGTGGTTCTAAGGTTTTTGAACAGTCACTAGCAGAGACTTACATGGCCAGACTTATGTTAAAGGTTCCTCTCCCCGAAGGCTTTTTATGTCATCAGGAGGTCTGGAGGGCATTTGGGCTGCTACCCCACAGCCTGCTTTCTGCAAGAGCTGCTGCTCCACGTTCGGCCCAGCAAGGCTCTGAGCCCATCTCTGTGTGAATAGCTGTAATGCTGTGAATTATTTCTTGTGGAAACTTTAGCTATTGTGCTTAGTGGGTTTACAGGAGCTTTTTGAGTCTGCTTTTAATGTATTTGTGTTGGTGGGGATTCTGAGTGGAATTACATGCCCAGGCTTTCAGATAACTGCTGTAAATACACACATCCACTCTAGTCTCTTACTTCATAGTAGCAGCTGCTGCAGTGTTACAGAAACTTCATAGCTTTGACTGCATCTTATTAGTTCAGCAGACTATTAATATCCCAGCAGCTTTTTGTATTAGTTTCCACACTTAATACTGGTTCTCCTTCCTTCTTCCCTGCCCCACCCCCCACCCTCTTCACACTCGGTCATTAAAGTAAATACATCTTGAGGCTTTCATTTAGGATGCCCTTGCTGCCCACACCACAGAGGGGAACCAGACTGGAAGCAAAACAATTGTGCTAGCAGTCACCAGGTATATTTAGTGGCAGTGTCATCTGACATGCATTTATTGCTCAGAACTAGCATCTTTCCACTTCCATATGGAGCATTTGTAGTGCTGGCGAAATCTTTCCAGAGAAACAGCTGCTGATTGGCTCTTCTTGTCTATTTGAGGAAGGATCTGTCCTGAAATACTTAGTTATTCCACTTGCTAAAAATGGTATCAAGCACCTGGCACTATCAGAATGGGCTTGAAACTTTGCTGAGATGTATTGGCTGCATTGCACCGAGACCCGGTGAATCCTTGTTTCCCCCAAAGAAATGGCTGCACAAGTACCAGCAAGAAAACTCGTGGGCATAGATACATCTTGGGCAAGTCACCGCGTGGGACTCCGAGATGCAAATTACAATCTTCCTCTGGAAGGATTTAAAACAAACAGCACATTATTATGGTTAAGCGGCTCTGGTGAAAAGGCTACAAGACTGAAGCACATCTCAGCTACTATTTGTTCTTAACATAAAGGAATTCCATCCCAGATAGCAGCAATGCCTCTTCTTTGCGAGGCACTGTATCTCAGTGAGGTGGAGAATACAGGTTGTCTTCTAAGTAGAGATTGGGAGCCAACTTGCCTTTGCCAGTCTGCTAATAGCCAGAAATAGGGAAGGAAGGAAGGAAGTCTCATCAAGCATTTGGTGTGATTTTAGCCCAGCCCCCAAGTGAGTAACCAACCGGCTGACGGTTAACTCTAGGGGGAGGCACAGGTCCTAGGTTGGGCAGCTCACCGCAGAAAAAACTATTTTACCCCTTTGGTTGAGGGTAAGTGGTTGCCACTTGTCCCCAGAGCCCACATGGTCAAACATGACATCCAGAAAGCTGGCAGAGGGATGGCTTTTACCCCAGAGCCCGGGGGTTCGCTCACCCCTGAGCTCCTGCTGGGACACCTCGCGCAGCCAGTCAATCCATGTGGTATCACCTTGAAAGGGAGGCTGGTGTAGGGCAGCCTGAGGGTCTAGGACACAGAGATGCCTTCCTGCCCAAAATAGTTTGAATTTGTTACTCTGCTGGCACACTGCCAGCCTTCAAGGAGAACTGGGGAGGCCTGGCTACTGGTCAGCAGGCTGGGCTGGGCGCTAGGAAGTTATTAATAGCTGCTCTTCCGTGGAAAGAATGAGTTTGGCTTAGATGTGGTGCAGAGCTGCTGGCTGGTACAGCAAGGAAAAGCTGGACAACTTGTTTGTTAACATTCGAATGTGCAAGTTATGCCCTGTGGAGAGCTTCCAGCCTCGTGGCCGGAGGTCTCCTGGTATTGGAGCGGTGTGGTCAGGCTGTGCAGGTGCAGGTCTGAAGGAAAGAGGCTGCCAGCTCTTGGTCAGCCTCAGGGCATGGTGGGTGTTTCTTCTGTTCCTCTGTAAATTTAGGCTCCCTCAAGTTGCCTTGTGCTCTGGTTCTGCTCCGTGAAAGTCAGCTCCCTGCCTCTGAAACAGCTTGATTTAAGGGTAAGAGACCCAAGGAAGATGCTTTTCCACACATGAAAATTTTAGTAAAGAAAGATTATGTAAAAAACTAAACGCAAACATGACCAGTGTGGAACAAAGGGTGGAGGAGATTTGGAGAAGTAAACAAACAAAAATTCTGCTCTGGACTGGCAATGAGGAACTCCCTACTGGGGATTTAGCTGGATCAAAGGTTACAGTAAAGCGCACA
>NW_010223980.1:36404-38899 GCF_000690775.1 Eurypyga helias
AGTGTGAACATGTTTGTCTTCTATGAATTTCCTTAGCTCACTGAATGTTAGAACTTAACACTGACACCTTTCATGGTCTGGAAAAGCCACTCTTTCTCAACTGAAACAAGAGAGTCCAGTTTTCGAGTTGCTTTGGACATGGTTTGCGTGCAACTTCATGTGGAGTATGGTGAACGAAATGCCGTAGGGTCTCTGTCCAGACAAAAACCCATCTCTGAATGTGCTCAGTCTGATGCCTCTTGCCCTGCTTCGGGGACGGCTGAGGTCCGGTGAAGGTTTGTGGTGTGCAGGAGCTCTTCTGGGGTGGCACCAGCTCCCACTGGAAGAAGAGGAGGTGGCATAGCATTTCACAGAAGGTACTTGGTGCATGTCTTGGTCAAACTATGCCAACAGCTCCTCTCCTTCAGATGGCTTTTGGGCAAACTGTGGTTGGAGTTGCTTTAATAATGTCATTGAAAATATCTGTTGGATTTATTGTTGTGCCTTTGACTGGAGTTCGCCACTTCTTATGCAAGGTGAAGGCTAGGAAAATGAAGTGGTATTGTCTTCTGCATGAGGCTTGTATTTCCCTTTGTATCCTTCAGTTCCCTTCAGGAACAGCTGCCACTTGCAGGAAACTTAACACAAGGCTTTGGCCTAATACAGAGAGGTCTCCAAGCCAAGCCCTGTTTAGTGGGACTCGCGTTATACATCCCCTGTAACAACTGGTGCTTCTTAAGGGAGCTGCTGTCTCCCAGAATAACTGTGAATCAGGTTTTGTCCTCTCCCTCATCTGAAAGTTCATGCTTCTGATTGCCCTGCTTAGGAGGAGGGTTGCCAGCAGAGGAGGAGCAATGAACAGGAACTGATGGAACATCCATTTCTCACTCTTCTTATGAAAGTAGCTCTTGTCCTGACTCTTGCAGAAGACTGTTTCCTTGGTGTTTGTTGCTGATGTATGTTCTTGCCTGATTTCCGCCCTGGAAAACAGGTGTAGAGATGCTATATGTAGCAAGGAGCCTAACGCATGCAGCGAGTTCCTTGCAGACTCTAAATTACAGTTTTCCTTCCTGTGCCGCAACCTCAGGTCCCTGACCTGCAACTGCAGCATATTTTCTGTGACCAACAGCTGTAATTCCCTAATTATCATGCCCTGTTCTCCTGCTGTGCTGTAGATTTTGTTACCAGGGAAGCAAACCAAGTTTCCTCATTCCTACCCTTGCTCTGTATACTTCCAACTGTTTTAAATCCCCCATTTGATGCAGCCCATAAAGACAAATGACTATCTCTTGTTTCAAATACTCAAGGTCTCCAGAACATATTATGTATCTACACGCTGGGGAGGAAGAGGGCAAAATGAGACTTTCTGGCCTTTCTTTTAGTGAAGGCAGCTGGCCCAAAGCTATTTCTAGGTTAGAGAAAGTACCTTTCTTGGCCGTAACCATCCTGTGTGGAGTGCTGGATTAAAAGTGCTCTCGGACAGTGGGTCCAAGTGAACTGTACTTCTGTAAAGTGACTGACACCATTTCTGTGAAATCCTGGGAAAAGAAAGACTCGTGTTAACCTCTGGCGGCAGGCTGTGTGGGTGTGGTGTAATTGGCATACAAGCCTCCTCATTTGGGGGTGGCTGACATGGTAACAGGGCCAATGGGTCATTTTCTTTTTGCCCTCTCCATTTTGAGGTTGGGGACAAATGATTGCTTGCTAGATAGAATAAACCTGTGCTAATCTAGATGATTACAGCAATACAGCCAGAGTGTATTGTGACAGGTAAGCAACTGATTAAAATATCACAGAAACATGGTAAGGAGTAGGAAAACCTAGTATGTACAAAAAGTACAGCTGAGTATTAACCCTACGGAGTACCCAAAAATATACTTGTGTATTGCATGCACCTTAGGCTTTATTGGGTGGTGCTCATCATCCTCCTGAAGGATGCTCACAGGTAGGGCAAATGCTCCTGTCGCTTTGGACCTGATCAGTCTACCATGGCTGTGTCCAAGACACTTGTGGTAAAGCCCCCGTTGCCCTTGGTGTGAGTGGGTGATAAACAGGAATGCTTTCCACAGGCACAGCCTCCAGTCGTTAATAATTCACCTCTTGCTCCAGAAATATCATCCAAGTTGCAACTTGAATGATGTCTCCTACGTCACAGAATAAAAAGTGCCGACTCCAGGGAGATTTGCTGCTTGGCTCCTCTGCCCATTAAGCCAGGATGAAGGAGGCTGGGGAGAACTAGATGACCTCTGAAGATGCTTCTGTTCAGTTCTGTGACACGCTGGTCTTGTGCTGAGTGTCTAAACCTCAAGTATCGAACACCTTAGCATGGGCTTGTCAGGATGTATTAGTGTGACACGGAAACTTGCTTTTAAGACGCACTAAACTCAAGGTTAGAGACAATGAGGTCAAACTCTGTACTTCACAGCAATCTAGTTATAGTGGTGGTAGCCCAGCAGATGTGCCCCAGGGAGCAGGAAGGTGCTGTGTGGCCAGACTCTGATCACAGCTATGCTTAG
>NW_010223980.1:38925-40679 GCF_000690775.1 Eurypyga helias
CTGCTGGAACGGCTGTGGCACCGGGGGACCTGGGCTGCACGGAGCTGACTCTCGGCGCTGAGCATCTGCTGTGCCCCAGCACAAGCACAGCCCAAGTTGCCTGGGGACAACCTCTGCTGAGCTGCTGTGGAGGTCACGTTAGCCGAGGGCATTGGAGGGTGTAGCTGGGTCTCCCAGAAGGGGAAACAGGGGCTGTTGATAAGCAGCTTCCTTAGATGCGATGCTTTACTCAGGAGAGGGTGCTCATAGTAGGCAAATCAAATGCAGCTTTGACCAGGGAGTTGTGACTTAAGGCAGCCAAACTGAAGCCCGAACTGCAGCGGGATGGTTGCTGTACCATAGCAGTAAGGTATAAAACTTACGGCTTTTGTTGGCCTTGGTTATTGTCTTCAAGCAAGTGGAGCAGAGCAGATACTTCATGACTACTGAAACTAACCACTGTTACTAGATGGGGTGGATGGGTGTCAGTCTCCAGTTCCTACAACCTCCTGTCGCTGCACTCGCCAACTGTAGTTTTATCCCTGTGCGTGGCATACGTACACTGGCTACAGCGCTGCCTCCAGCGATGCGTGGCAACGAGCCGGTGGTGCTGAGGGTCACAGGCAGAAGTGCCCAGGGAAAGTTCAAAGACATGGGTGGTCAAAGCCAAATGTTACGGCTGTCATAGTTATGCAGCCAAAGGTGGGGGGCAGAGGAAAGGAGTATATGCTGGGAGCTGGCTGGATGCTGCTGCCTCCTCAGCTCTGCTGCCGGGGTGACGTGCTTTGCCTTTGCTTCCCATCAATCCCACTGGTGTAGGACAGCGAGTGGCTGGGAAACCTGCACTGTAAAAGCAGCCCCCAATGGACAGTGGGGTTTGAGGGGTAAGTGGCGAGGTGGGCGCTGTCTGGGGACAGGCTGGGAGTGTCTGTACGTGTGGGCTTATTGTGAAAGTGCAGTATCTGGTGGGGGGTTAAAGGGTCCAGTAATGGGATAATAACATAAACATGTCTAAAACAACCCAAAACACCACTCTGGTTGGGTTGCAAGACTTGAGTGTGCCTGAGTTACGGACCAGCATCTTCCTTGCACAGGAAGTAGCCATGGAAGGGGGCAGGATGCCAACAAGGGTGGGAGATGAAGACAAGGAAGGGACCTCATGTGGCAGATGACGTGTAAGTTAAGGGGGGTGTGGGATGAGACACCTGAGTGCTGTGTGTGAGTATGGGGCACACGTTGTGTCATATGTGGCCAAGTAGCATGTGTTCAGGGGACTGGTATGGTGTGGTTTGTGTCATGTATGTTGGCACATGCGTGTGGGGTGTCCTGTGTGGGGTATCATGTGTGTGCAGTCACGTGTGGTACGCAACATGCATTTGTGGTGTGTCTTGGCTGAAAGCAGCTGTGGTGCGTCAGTCGTGGCGACGTGTGAGGGGTCATGTACGTGGGAGTGATGCATGTGCAGCATCACGTGTGCATACAGCACGTGCTGTCGTGTGGTGAATCACGTGTGGCGTAAGAGGCGGGGTGTTTCACGGGTGTGGTCATGTACATGGGATCTGACACGCAACGTCATACATATGGGGTGTAATGCGCATGGTGGGTCATGTGGTACGTCAGGCGTGTGGCAAACGTGGTGTGTCCGGATGCGCAGCCCACATGTGGTGCAGCATCATGGGTATGGAGTGTCACACCTGGTGTTCCATGCGTGGGGCATAAACATGCAGCGCCTGAGCAGCCTGTGGTGCAGGTGTCGTGTGGCGCACGCAAGCGTC
>NW_010223980.1:40701-41066 GCF_000690775.1 Eurypyga helias
ACAGGTGCTGTGGGGCACAGGCAGCGCCCTCCCCACTGCCCTGTGACACACCGTGGGTTGTAGCAGTAGCACACGGGTCCCGTCTCCACTGTGGTTTGTATCCCAAGTGTACAGCGTGCGCCCATTCCCTTTGTCAGGTGTGCGGTGGGCAAGTGCTGCGCGCTGGTGGGCCTTGTCCCCGGTGGGGTTGCTTTAGCTGTGGCTGGGGTTGTGCTTTGGGTTCCAAGTGGGACGTGCGTGAGCTGTGGGTGTCTCATGGCTGCAGAGGAGTGGTTCGGGCAGTGCAGGCAGCAGCATCCCTGGGTGCTGCTGCGGCCCCCCGCTGCCCTCCGGCCTGCTCTGACTGACCCCCCCTCCGGCCCAGG
>NW_010223981.1:0-3363 GCF_000690775.1 Eurypyga helias
TTGCAAAGTCCTCCCTCCTCAGGACACGATGGAATTCATGCAGTTGGACTGTGTTGCCGGCTTGTATTCCGCGGGAGGTGGCTGTGGTCCTTGGCTTGGATGGGGTTCTGAATGAATGCCGGGGGCACGTGGCACCTATCACCGATGCTCTTTTTATGCTGCAGAGGCAAACACCACTCCTTTTCTCAATTTTAACATCATTCCCCAATCTGTTAGAATGTAGTGATCTGAAATTACTTGCTTCGTTGTCAAAAAAAAGTTCTTTGTGAGGCTTCCCTAAAAATTATATTTGTACATGTATTAATGCTCCACAAAAAAAAAAGTTATTTTAACAGCGTTTCGTTCTCAGAGTGCTTAATTGGTGCCCTGCCTGAAGCAAACCAGAAAATGGCTCACTCGGAATGAGAACTGTAAAGGTACCACAGTCCTAACCCAGTGACTGTAGGCAAGAAAAATCTCGGGTGCTGCAGGGTCTCTGGTAGTCCTGTTACACAACATCTGCTTATTCCAGGACTCAACCTACAGAAACAGTGGCCTTCTGACCCTGTGTGCTGGAGTCTGTGCACTGGAAATCAGGGATTTTTCTTTTAATTATTTTTTTTTTTAATAAGAGAAGGGATTACAGTCGGGGGTGACAGACCATCACCCTTAAAAGTAGAACAAAAACTTGCAGTTCTGAACAAGGGCTTTGTGAAGTAGTTGTGGCTCCTATCAGCGTTTAATATCCTTACGTGTGTGTGTGCATACATTGGGTAAGAAGGTTGACAAGAAGAGCTAGAAGTGGGAAGAAGAGGGCAAGAAAAGCTGGGAGAATGTAGGATTACAATTCTGAGCTGAAAAAAACCTGCAGCTAACCTGGGTGCTTATAAGAGTCAAAGGCCTTGCAGGGCAGTGAGGAACAGAGCTTTTAATGCTCACTTTTGGGGTTTTTTAGTTGTTAAATGCACTGAAAAGACATTGAGTTTCCAAACAAATACTCAGACCTGAAGAGCTGCAGCTGAGAGAAGCATCTCCTTGAGATGCTCAAAGGTTTCCTTTATAAATATTGCAGGGGGTTGTTATTGGAGTGGGGGGGAACAGATGTGAAGAAGCTCTGGTCAGGATGTGCCCTGCCGGTGACACAGGGGTGGCAATGTCCACGCTCCTAGAAGAAACCTGCATGTTTCGGTACAGTTGTGTGCTTGAGTTCTTGCACTAAGCAGGATGAGCGCTGCAGTAATACATCGTAATTGCTGTAAAATTCCAATGGTTTATTTATCCAGGGTCTCCCAGTGGTGCTGTGACAGAAACTCTCTGACCGCCTCGTTCTCCAAGGCAGACTCGGAAGAAGCCAGGCAGCCCATCCCCACCGCCTTGGCACGTGAGGTGAATGTGTATTTCCGTGTGCTGGGCCGCTAACGCGCGTGTGAATGGTTTCACAGTCGGTAGGGCTTGTGAACGAGAGCTCAGGCAGCTTCTCCTCCAGTCTGAGAGCAAGAAGAAGAGGTTTAGTGTCTCTAAGTTTTTAATTTGCTTCAGGAATCTTTCTTCTTTCGCGTGGTTTTACTAAATTCTATTTCTTCCCAGACTCCCATTTCCTCAGAAAGTGCTGTGGAAGCGCCTGGCTGCACCGGCCTCCCCGGCTATTCCAGCAGTATGTTTCTGGGGTTATTTCTCCACCTACATCGGGCAGGTACTGAGACAAGAGACGACCACTGCTGGTTCCGGCGCTGCCTCTCAGCATGTTGCATTGCTCTCCTGCCAGCGGGCAGTGTGACGTATGATTTCAACAATGTCGAAAGCATTGCGGTGTAGCGCCGTGCATCCTTCAGTGCCTGTCACCTCGGGGAAGCGAACGCTTAGCGCACGCTCTCCCTCTCGGTACAACAACGAGAAGTATCACTTAGGATCTGCGCAAGCTCGTTAAACAGCGAGGGACCTGCGTTTTGCTGTCATCGTGTATGGAAACTGCGTATCTTTTTTATGAAGACGTCTTTGGGAGCGCTGGTAGAAGGCTGAGAGAGTGACAGGACGAAGATAGGTCTGTGACAATGTGGAAATATTGGAATAGACCCAAGCTGTTCTTGGGAGTCTGATTTGGAGCATCTTCTTCACCTTTTTTTTGTTCACAAGCAATACAAAATCTATAGCTTAATCTCAGAGCTGCTTTTAACTCCACGGTGTTTCTCTTGCTGTTTTTCATATACACTGCAGGGTTATTATTGTTCTCCATTATATCAGTAATTACAGGGAAACCCCACTGACGGGTGAGTTCAGTAGATGTACCCCAGGCTTACTCGGATGTCAGAGAGAATGTTTGTTGTAATTAGTGTCACTTGCTACCCTGACTGGTGGGCTAAACAAGACTGAGTTTGAAACTTTCCTTTTTTTTTTTTTTTTGACATACTGAAATTAATTCCATGCCCAGTTAATTTCTTCACCAGTGAGATAATTCCTGTACATCCCAGTGCTATGCAGTTAACGATGTCCCTTCTTTTAGTATCCTAGACATTAAACATCACACCTGTATTTTATTGACAAAGCAGACACCTTCCCCGTTTCTTCTTTTCATTGTTGCCAACTGAAGAGAGAGAAGAGCAGCTGTTTCACCGCTTTGCAAAGAATTCTGCTTTCCTCCTGCTTGTCATGGATTCCACCCCCGGGAGGCCCTCACTGAAGTGCTGATAGCAAGGCAAAGGAACCATAGGAGCACTGAAATGAGAGGTGGAAACCCCGTCCCCACAGGAGTAATCCGAAACTCATACTTACCCCATAAACAGAGATTTTTCAGAGTGCTGTGCAGGAATCTATTGCTTGATTCTTGCAGGAATCCTGATATCCAAACCATCGGTGGTAACTGTTGAGGATGCTGGGGTGTCATGGGTGCTGTCTCTGCACTGGATCACCGAGTGACAGCCGGGGAAGTTCGTGCCTTTGTCTTCTGGGCAGTAGAGCTGTTAATAACGTAAGTAAACCAATAAAACGGGATAACGCCTGGCTTTGATTTCTAGGCACTCACGCCTGCCCTCTACCTTTCACCCGAGGAACACGCCTTCCCCTAGTCACCTCTGCCTTCTCCATTGTTTGCCTGTTCCCGCGGTCTTAATTTTCTTTCATTGTTCACAGCAGGCTTTTATTGTCTCCTAAAAGTTCCAAATACCTGCACTAGCAGCCTGTCTCGATTGTTCTCTTTTGCTGACGTGACCTTCTTTAAAGAAAGGGGGAAGGAGAAATGTTTTCATCCTTTTTTTGGCCTAATTGTGCACTTCTTCCCTCAATTACTGTCTCTTCAAAGCTGCAGTCATTCCTTTGGCTGAAACGTAGTCTTTGTTATTCAAAAGAACAGCGTGTCCTGGATCTCTTAAAAGTATAGGAGCTTGTCAT
>NW_010223981.1:3564-8840 GCF_000690775.1 Eurypyga helias
AACGCTGAAAATACAAATTTTGAATTTGCACTGAATGCTCAAGAAAAATGAGCCGTATGGAGGGTGCTGGCTCTGCATAAACATGGCTCTAAGTCTTGGAATCTAAACTTAGGAACTGTGTTTTCCATCCTGCCTCCCTTCCCCAGATTCCTTCAAGATGACGAGCAGCCCAGAGAAGACTGGTCAGCACTCCGCACGAGAATGTAAGATAAAAACATGTTCACAAAGACGTGCGGCCAGCGGGCGGATGTGTCACAGAAGCCAAGGCTTCGTTAAAAATGCTCATTGCTGACCTCTTCATCTTGTTCCTATTACTGACAATGTTTGTTGGTTTGGGTTTGTCTTTTTTTAATCAAACTGTCAGATGACACGAAAAAGGAGTTTTTCCTTAACCATTCAGAAAGAATTCCTTGAAGTCACCTGCAGTCTCTTCATTTTCTAAGTTGGATCTTAGTAATTTCAATCACAGGTCCCACAAGCATCTTTTACACTTCCCTTGCTGTTTAGGGGTTCTCGCTCACTGGAGGTCATCGTTCCACAGGCAACACTCGCTGTCCATATTGTACTCTCCAGCCAAGACAGAGCAGACACTGCCTTTAGAAAAGAAGGGAAGAATCTGGCACAGGGAAAATGATACTTAACTCTGACTTATGCATCAAGCGCTTAAATACCCTGAAGAATCTTGTACTTTAAACATTACTGGAAGGGAAGGGGTGTTATATTTAGAAATTAGTGCCCAGCTCACACATCTATGTATTTTGATTCAGTCTGGAAATAAAAGCAGATAAAAATCTGAGTCTTTGAAGATTTAAATCTTGTCAGTCCAAAAGAAAGCTAAATTGTTTTCATGGGTCAGCAGACAGGCTGTTCTCACAATTCATTCATTCATTTACTGCTGAAGTAATGTGCTACTGCCGTTCCAAGACCGAACAACTGGTAGTGATAACTTGTTGTCAGGGATCGTGCCCGTGTGCCAAGCCTTGTGTAGAACACAGGGAAGCTTGTAATCGAAATCGAGCCAGGTGAGCCAGTGTTCAACAGGCTGCAAATAAGGATAATAAAGTCAGTAAAAAAATGGGGATTGCAGATTCTGAAACAAATGCTCTAGTTGGAGATTTAGTCACTGAGACAGGTAGTGACGTTTTCCAAAATGCTTCATTATAAGCATTTATTTTGCAGTCAACGGGATCTGCAGGTGCCTCCACTTAGGCTTTGGCTGTTTAATTGCAGGCCTCTGATTGAATTCCAGTTTTGAAATCTGGGGACCTGAATGACCTGGATGATGGATTAATGCACGAACATTACCACTGTGCTTGGATACGAAGTAGCAAATTACTTCGAAATGTCTAACAGAAATTAATTGGGTTTTTAGATGTGCTTTTGTTAGCACTTCAGGAGAAAGGAAAAGATGGCTATTTGGCACGGGGATAAAAGTTCTAAGCACAGAGAGCAAAGAAAGCAAGGCAGAAGGAAAAAAGCAAGAGAAGGATGTTTGGGCAAAGTAGCATGGAAAAAACCGTGAACGGCGGAAGGAATGGGCGTGTGACGTACCCACAGCCTGCGCTGAACAGGAGGCTGGGAAACCTGAACCTGATGCTGAGGCCAGTGAGAACATTCAAAGTCAGTAATGGTGGTCGTTTATTTCTCCAGAAATGCTTTGGAATAAATTGAATTATATTGTTCTTAAATTGAAGCTAGGAACGACGCCCACGTTGTTACACACGTGGCTTTTTTCCTATATTATACATTGAGGAGGGGGGAAAGAAATAGGTGATCAGTCATAAGGTTTGCCTGCTCTCTTAAAATCTAGAGCCCTGGAAAACCTGCTGGCAGGAGAGCAAGTTATTCTCCTTAAAATCTGAAGTGAGGTATATCAAGCATTTTCTTTTATATTCACCTGTACTGCAGAGGCCTTGTACTTCTCTCGGCATAGCGCACAATTTACTCAGCTTGCATCTTGCTGATTTCTATGTAGTCTTGTATTGAAAGTTTGTGCCATCACAAGTCTGTCAACAAGTGGAAGCAACAACAGTTTCTGTTGATCAAGCTGAATCCAGTTTGGTGTATTTCTTTCTTTTAACTTATACTATTAGAGCAATCCTACCAGGCTCCAGATCACTTTTATTCATTGGAATCCCTGTCTTTGCTTATATTTAAGTATTGTTAAAGCCATGCTGCCAGCATATCGATTTGTCTCAGCCCAGCCAGGGTCCTGCTATCCCAGAGTGTTAGAAAAAGAGCCCTTACCCATGCTGCTTTGTCACTGTGGAGTGGCAAGAGGGAAAGGTATTTCACTGAGTAGTTATGCAGGGAGTGGATATTTGGGAGACATTCGTTGGCTTATAAAACTGGCTTAGAGAAATACAGTAACCACGTGATGCTAGTGCCTTTACTGTTACCCAGATCGACACACTGAAACACATACGAGTGTGTCGTGCTTTAATAATTTTGTTAGAGCAACTTAATGGAGTCAATAAAGCTTGAGGGAAGAAATCTTCCACGCTTGCTTCTGTCAGAGGCAGCTGACTTGGCTGGGTGTTTTATAGAAGAGTTCCATCAGTTACTTTTTACTGGATAAGGACATTACCCTGGTGTCATAGCTGTTTGGCAAGCCTATAATTGCCTTCTATGACCCTGAAATTTCTCCTGCCCTCTCAGCCAGAGAGGATGTTTTTGTTCCTTCTCCCATGACTGCAGTGTGGTGCTGCTAGCGCTAGTGGCTGCTCTATCTTGCCCTAGAAACAGCTATCTGTGCCTTGTGGATGGGCTAAGCTTTTCAAAGACAATACATGAAAATTAAGGCATTAATCCTACCAATAAAATTTTTCTGCCTTTCATTTTTCTTGAAGATCTGAGACATGGACAAGCTCCTATCAGCTACCAACCTCATCAAACAAGCAAAGTCTTCCAAGTCCAAACAGCTAAAATATAAACCAGTGAGTTTTCCAGGCACAGAATGGGGAAGAAAAGGAAAAATGTTAATTTATTTTATTAAGACTTTGCAGACCTATTGTTCTGAAGGCCTTTGCTATGCTGTAATATCTGCTCCCCATACAAGAAGCAGAAGAGTGTGTATATGTGTGTGTATGTTTGTCAGTGCTAGGCCGCTGGAACACATCAAAGCGGCTTGCATGTGTATCCTCTTGTGTGTGCCTAATTAGAGCAAATACTTCCTGAGGTACTGGATTCACTGGCATGTGCTAGGCAAGGGGAATCTGGGCTGCTGCTGTTTAATATTTCAGACCTCCAGACCAAAGATGCCAAGCTCGAAAAGGGTAAGAAGGAAGGTGTTTGAAAACAGTCTCTGTGAGGGATACCGGTTGTTCAGTTTAAGTAAGGAAGTTTTAAATAGAATGAGTTGCTCAATCATTTAGCATTAGGACGCAGGGGTCACGGCATGATGTTGAGTAACTCGGTGTCCTGTTTGTTCATTTCTAACTCAGCATGAGTAGTTAGATTTGCTAAAGCCTTAGGCCTCAAGCTGTAAATTTCTGCTTAGGTATGTTTTCAGCTGGGATAGAGTTGATTTTCTTCTTGGAGGCTGGTACAATACTGTGTTTTGGATTTAGTGTGAGAATAATGTTGATAGCACACTGATGTTTTTGTGGTTGCTAAGTAGTGCTTATCCCACATTTAGTCTGGCAGAGTGAGCAAGTGCACAGGAAGCACAAAGCAGAAGATAAGGAGGCTACAACCATCAACAGGATGAACACAACCAACAGCTGGCCTGAAGAGAGAGAAAGACTCCAACAGGTGTTAGAAGACCCCAGCCCAAAAACTCACCATTGGACAGAGAAGGCCTGTGAGGGGTGGGTGCATAGGAGTTCCTTTGTTCAGGGTCCCTCTCTGGAGGCGCCCAGCTCAAGCTGTTTTTTTTCTTTTGCTGTACCATCTGAATAATATATTTTTATAAAATAAGGTTTGATATCTGAGACTCTGCTAGGGAAACCGAGGGCTGGGCCTGGAAGGAAAGAAGCACCTGAGGATGAGAATGTGTGTGAAAGGAGTTGGAAGGGGCATCTGTTGGCTCATTGGAGTCGCCCACTGCAAAGGGACTTTGGTTCTAGCAGCTGAAACTCAGGTGGTATGTGTGCAACTCCTAGGATGGTTGGTCTCGCCTTTAACAGTCTCAACATACGCTTAAAACTAGAAGACTAAAAATAGCACCTCATCCTAGAGAGGTGATGCGGTGTGTGGCGAAGGATGGAAGATGTGATAGATGGAGTGAATTTTTCTCTCTCCCACTGACGTGGCTGATCTAGTTGGCATCCACATATGCCCTGCAATGCAGAAAAGATTCTTAAGGGCAGTTGCTAGTGTAAAGGGAGTGGGATTGCTTTGCACTCCTTAGTGCTGCTTTTCTTTGTGCCTGTATGTCTCCACAGATTCTGTGCCTAAGCCAGTGAGGTCCTGTCCCTGCCCCTGTTAAAACCTTTCATCTTCCTGAGGAGAATGGGTGGGAGGACTTTACTCCTTTTGCCAGAAGCAAGCCCTCTAAGAGAGCTGAAACAACTTGTGTTGTGTTGAACTATTGACAAGTACAGATTCCAAACCTTAGCGCTTTGGATATATTTTTAGGCTCATAACGATGCCAGTGCTGACGTCTGTAGCCCTGTGTGCTTCTCAACGGGCCTCCTTTAGCCACTGCTCCTTGGGAGCTCTGTTGTAGTGTTGGTGACAAACTGTGTACTGCATACTTATTCTAGCTGTGTCTGGAATTCCCTGCCCTTTCTCCCCTCCCCCAACCCCCTCATTGAATATATGAGAATATACTGAAGCAACACCCAGAAAAGTCCTCCACCCAGATAGTTCAGACTCCTGGGCTGAGCCACAGACACTTTTAGTTTAGGGAGAGCTCCTTCGAGGTCGTTCGGTCATCCCTTATGAATGCCTGGCATGAAAGATGGTTGTTATTCTCATCAGCTTCTTATCCCCAGTTAGCTTTTGCTGCTTTAGCACTGATAGCTGGGGGCAAGGAACATTGGCTGGTCAGTTAGAAACACCTCATGGCTGCAGTTAAACGTCATCTCATGGCTGCAGTTACAATGCAGAATGCTATTGTGAAATCAAAGATTGGAGCGTCACGTGGTTTACTACTTCTCTCATTGCCCTACGAACAGGAGTAGTGTGTGAAATTTGGTCTTGGAAACTCTGTCCTCTTCCTCTGTCTTGGATTGCCTGGCCATTAAAGCAGGAAATGCTGCCCTGATAATCCAGTGGGAAAATAACAGTGGGGACAGACCACAGACAAAACAGGAAGAAAGACTGCATTGGGA
>NW_010223981.1:8871-17697 GCF_000690775.1 Eurypyga helias
ATTGAACCGAGTGGGAGCTGTGCTCCTGCACCGGGTTTCAGAGACACCGATATGTCACCTACAATCACCAATTTGGGAAAAACCTGAGGAGGAGACATTCAAAGCTTTCTTCAGATACAACAGAGGAAATGCTTAAGAAATAGACACACTTCCAGTAAGGTTGGTAGAAACCATGGTAATCCAAGGAAAGGGGAAAAAGGGATAAACCAAGATTAATCAGGTTAATGAACTTCTGAAGTTTAAAGGTCCAAGATTTAAGAAAATTATTAGCCAGACCATTACTGAAAATTAAATCTCTATGTGTAGTAAAATCAAGGAAACACAGTGTTTTAAAGATAATTACAACTCCTGAGAGCTCCAAATATTTTTCTAAGCTAAAAATAACCGTGATGATGCAGTCGATGCCCATCCAAGTTTTAGGGTTTGAAAAACAGACTCCTCGTGATGTCTTCTGGCCACTAGCTTCGCAAACATATGGAATACAAATGGAGCAAGATTGGCTTTTCTTCTGTGGTTTATGTACAAAGCCACTTGCAGAAGCAGCAGGCAAAGCCAGGAGTAGAAAACTGGCCAAGAGAAAAGTATGTTCAGTTCTGTGGAATGGCTGGGTTAAAGAGAAGCTGCTACCAACTGGGAGGCTGAGCTAGAAAGCTTTAGCTTTTCCAGACTCATAAGGTATGTGAAAACGATTAGTTTTTCAAGTAGAGGCTCTTCAAATTTTGTGATTTTTTTTTTTCCTAAAGGGAGAAATGTCTTGAATACCAGGGCTGAGCCTCTTCCAAGTGTGAATTTAAAAATGTTTTTCTTGTAAAATGTGATGTGAACAGTGAATTCTGCTGTGACCTGGAAATTAAAAAATATTCTATTAGCTGCACTTTAAATAGGTTCTTCTTTCTGAAGCATGCCAATGAAAATGCTGTCCTGAGTACCAAACAGGGCAGTGTACTCAAAGTCATTATTCACTCTGCTTGAGAAAGAAGCACTCAGCTTCTGTGAGCTGGAATGTATTAGAGGGGGAAAACCCCCCCTATGCCATGAGTTATGCTTTTTTTAGCTGTAACACTGAAAACTCTGCTTTCCTGTGTTCTGTGGACAGAGTGGCTTTGCTTCATGTCTTTTCCAGATTAATTTTCAGTGCGGGTTTGTGCATAAGTTAGAGAAGCATTGATTCTTTTGGCCATAACAGTTAAGACAATATTTGCACTACTTCCAGCCTGTTTGAATTAGGAGTCCAAATTTCTTTGGTGTGAAGAATGCATACACTGTCCTGTGTTCTGCAGCAGGGTAGATCCATCCATCAGCAATTTTCTTGTTTTAACTCCCTTTCTGATGAGTTATTGCAGTTAGATCAAGTTTTTTGCCTCACCTTCCTCCTAAAGCAATAATCCCTGTTGCTTCTCTCGCTCTTTTCCTGTCTCCTGCACCACTGTGTACAGCCATCGCCAGGCAAATTCTACCTCCTGTATGTGCATTTAGTCCTGGAGAAGTCTCTCTGTCTACAGGAATGGTGAGAGTCCACTGAATGGCAAAACTGATCCAATACCTTGCCGAGGCAGCCTCTCCCTGTCTCTCTTCCCCAGCCACCTGATTCCACCTTCTATTTTGTACTGTTCAGATGATCACCAGAATGAACACCACTAGGAGAAACGCAAAGCCTTTTAGATCAGGGAGAGCACAACGCGCTGCTGGCCCAGACCAAAGCTCTGGCAAACTCTGAGCTGTTAGGGGGGAGCATGCGAGCCTGACCGTGCTCTGTACCCCACTCAGGCCTAGCCCCAGTGCCTGGCTGCCCGTAAGAAGTGCTTCATTCCCTTGGGTGGTGGCTCCCCATTTCATCCGTGAGCAGAGGAACAGTCAGCCAGTTCTTCTGGTTTACTCAGTGAAATAAAGTTAATTCACGCATGGACCTTAACCAAGGCTGGGACCGAGCTTTAATTCAAACACAGGCTTGTCAGTGGCATTGTCACTGACTCTGAAGACTGGTAATTTCATAGGAAATAAAAGTAGGATGAAGAAAGCAATGGTAAAGTTCATCTGACCGTGGAGGTCAGTTCAAATGAACTAAGATACATGTAACTGCAATTACTACTCCCACTTAGCTACATATGTGGGCCGTCTTATTTCATATTTAATCTGTTATTCCTGTTTAGCATTAAGTTGATTTCAAGCTGAAGTAGAAAAACATGCACTTATTCCAGGACAAAAATCTATGTATGTGGAGTTAGCCAAGAGCAGTTATTTTGGCATTTGCAAAAACGATTTAGAAAGCTCTGCCAGTTTTAAAAAAGACTCGTATCTCCCCAGGTATACATTTCATGATTCAGAGTGTTTCCCCAACTGCATTTCATTCCTTGCAATAGAGATTTTTGCGCGTAGATCAGTAAGTTGCAGAACGTCACGGCACCGGCCTCCCAAGTAGGAAGAATTATTTTGTTAAAAATGAAAAAGCTGCTTTCTAATAATTTTTTAAAGTATGTATTACCATAGGTTAGAAAGGTGCTCAGTGAAAGATTTTAAGGGACTGCATTTTAGCTGCAACCAGGACATTCACTCAATCCATGTCTGTCCATTTTGCTATTGGGCTTGTCAGCTCAAGCAGCCTCTGAGTTTGTTCTAACTTAGCAGCTGCCGGTGAAATTAAGAAGTGGGTATGTCAGGCAGAAGTTAGTGACATGCTGCTACTCTCAAAAGCTTGTTTATGGACAAAGAGGAAGCCCACCTTACATATAATTAAAGCCAATAGTTTATTGTTTGTGGAAGTGAAATATTGAGAGTCTAATAATTATTGATCCAGGTATAACTTACAGAAAAAGAAAAAAAAAAACGCAGTTAGAGTACTTCTATGAAATGTTAACATATTCTTGGCTTCTACCCCTTTTGTGTGTACTTCAATCACCCTTAATTCCACGTCTCCTGTGGGTCGTAAAGTTGGTGGTTTCAGCCTGGTCTGTGTGGGGGTGAGACAGAGAGTTGTCAGCATCTGGAGTCCTTTGCTGGGAGAATATGATCTCCCTGTGGATGCCTTCTCCTTCCTTGTCCTAGGATCCACTCGGTATCATTTTTATACATTTGCTAGCACACATTTACACCTTTCTTCGTTGGTCTTCAGCGCCACGCTACGTCTGATTCCACGGTGTGTGGTTGCATAGGTTAGTTATTATTTTTATGTTCTGTTACCCCTAAAGCTGGTTTCATCCAGCTCCAGGTCAGCATTTCTTTGATCACTTGTGAGTCGTTTATAGCCGTCAGGTCTCCAATGCCAAGGCTGTGCCTTGCCTCTTACCTTCACATGCCTGTAACTCCTCCGCACCCTGTCTGGTGTCCCCATTGCTCCAGGCTTCTGCTATTGCACCAGGCCTGCATTTCTACACCTCACCCTTGCGCTAGTCATATGTCTCTCATTCTACACAGAGTAACTGTTTGTACTGCTCTTGATTAAAAAATGATGGCTGTACCACACACAGATAAACAGAAGTAAAACAAATTAGCCACAGACAGGGTCAATTATGGAAACTGCTGTGACAGCTAACCAGGTAAAACAGAGGTACTGAAGAATTGAGATGAGTTCAGACAAAGTAAGCCCAACAAGCCTCAGTCCTCAGGCCTTGCAAAATTTGGTACAAAGCTTAGGGCAAATACCGAGAATGGCAGTACTGTATTACAGGGCTACATGGTTTGAACGTGTGGACCCCAGAGCCGTGAGCCGGTAAGAGCAACCTGTACATGCCACCAGAAAATCCATCAGGCTTCAGCAAATTGGTTTTTTAGAACTGGATATGCTGGGTTTTTTTCCCCTTTTGGGGCAGAAGACACAAGGATTAGAGTCCCAGTTACCTGACCTTTTAGAACGAGAATTTGGCTCAAAGTATATTGCATATTTCTACAGACAAAATTGCATTATGTAGTGAATGATGGAAGACAAGGATAATGGCAAGGGTAGTCAAGCGCTGAAATCGTCCGGTACTTTCTCAAAAAAATTCTGATAAAAGAAAATCCATAGCCTCCCCAGGCAAACAAATATCTGTCAAGTTTAGCTGATCCTGCTTTGAGGTAGATAATCTCTTGATGTCCCTTTCAGTCCTATTGTTCTCTAGGACTAATTTGCTTTTCTTATCTTAAAAAACGCCTTATGTGTTTTCAAAAGATACCACTTTTCTTGCCTCCTTTGTCTTTTTGATGGACTCTGCATATGATACACACTGATGCTTGACTCCAGAAAGCCTCTAACTGGATTTAGGTACTGCAAAGCTTAAAAGTCACCTTGTATATTCCAGTCTTCTTTTTTTTTTAAATCATATCATCCTGGTTTATGTATGAAGAATTACTTGTTTCACAATCACCTATTAAAATGATTGCAAAGAAAATGAAGCTCATGGTGCTTGGACTGCTATCACTTGCTGTGTTTGTACAGTTGACACATGTACAGATTATTTCTTTTTCATTTAGAAAAATATCCACTCCCGAGTCCTCTAGTCTGTATTTTGATATTAATAAGTTATCTTTGGCACCTTTTCTTCTCCAGTTACATCCAACCTGCTGTGGTCCTGACTTGAGCTGGCAACTCTTTAATAACAGTGGGCACAGCCCTCTAATTCATCCTTTCCTCCAGAGCTGCAGTGCTGAACTATGGTCTGGACAGGACATCTCGATAGGCAGAAGGGAGATCTCTAATCCTATACTGTAACCTTAACGATTAATGCAAGGTAAATTAGAGGTGGTAAAACCTGTGTCTTTTTAATGCAGGATCACTCCCAGTGATGTAGTATTGAGTATTTTGTCAAGGCTTTGCCTAAGGATTTCAAGACTGGGACAGACACATCACTCAGTCTCGCAGTACCATCTCTGTTCCTTCCAGTAATTCCATTTGAACAGCAGAGCCCTCTTGTTACTCCGGTCTGAATTATGATGCTTGGCTGGTCTGATGTTTTGCCAGTCCTATCCTGGGACCCATTGTGCACATACAGCTTTTGCAGTTCATCTGAGTTCTGACCAAAGAGAAGGAAAACACAGGCAAGGTTCTTTCCTTTACACAAAACTTGGTCTACTCCTGGGCATGCAGACAGAGTTTTGGGCCTACTGACAAGATGGACACGGCATTCAAAGAAGTGTACCAGAGACGTTGCAGATAGATGAAAGATTTGGACCAGAAGTGGCAGAAAGATAAGCAAGAATTCCTTAACAAATGTGTTACTTAAAAATTTATCCTACTCTGTTCTGATAACCTGAATTCAACCCTGCCCTTTTCTTTTCCTAGCGGTGTAACCCATTAGCTAACAGTGCTTTTCAGAAGAGCTTTCAGGCATGGAGAAAGGGGAGTGAGCTGTGATGTGGTGTGCAGTTAGTACAAATTCCATGTGGCACATTAAAGCATCACGGCCTTTTCCCTGGGACCGGCTGAGCTGGAATCTGTTTGCTTGGCGCTTCCTCCCCGAAAGGTTTTCGTCAGGTTTTGGTTTAGAAGCAGTTAATTCTGACGTGACTAAGTAGCTGAAGTGAGACGTCAATGCAAGGCTGTTGTGATTTGTGGATTTGGGTTATTTTGGGGATACAGTAACTAACATAGCTTCCAAAGTGGTGTTGGACTTTTACTCTGTATATTCCTTTGCTGTAGGAGACATAAGAAAGTTTTGTTATTTTGTTTACTTGTTATTTTGTTTTTACTTGTTTATTTTGTTAATACTTGGACTGCCTTTGAAATATTCAGTATTCTTTCTCTCTCTCTCTTCCCCTCTCCTCCACAACATGCATTTTCAACTTTAGAGGAGAAAAAAAACCCCAAACCCCAAACAATTGCAGCTAGAGAAGTGAATGCTGAAGAACATGAATAAATTTCTGTATCTTTGCCCAGAAACATTCTGCAATCCTGGGAAGATTTCAGGTGTGTCACAGTTTTAGTCTAGGACTAACTGTAAGTGAAATGCATTTCTATGGAAACCAGAAGGCACAGTTCTTCAAAAACAATTCTAACATAAATGTGCATTCATATCCCAGGCTGAATCCCCATGGGTTATACTCTGGAAGGGCAAATATCAGATTATTCTGTCCCAGTCAAGAACAGGCAAACTGCCAGCTTGAAAGTCAGGGAAGGCATTAGCTTGTGTATTTGACTCTGGGCCATTTGATCCACATAAATCTGGATCAAAACCAGCCAAACACAAACCCACCATGTTTTAATGTGCAAACATTGTCACATCAAACCATTGTCATTAAAATGGTTTGTGAGGGTGAAAAAAATTAATATTTTTATGGCAACGGTTTGACTTGGGGCTGGTCTTGTCCAAACTGGTATAAAATCTCAAGTGAGAAGAAACGTGGATCTCGCTGCCCATGCCTCACCTGCAGCTGGAGGTGCGCTGGTCAGCCGGGAAGGAGCAGTCTCTGGGACGCTCGGACTCACGGGGGTGGTGTGTGATGTGGTGGGGTGCGTGGGGTTATCGCACAAGGCCAGCTGGAAGCTGGGTGAGCGCTTAATGATTGCACAACATTTTGAACATGTAATTTACTGCCCAAAGTAGCACTCTGGGGTGGGAAATGATCTTCAGGTTCTTTGCATGCATGGACCCCTCTGAGAACTATTCTGTGACCTAGAGGGATAGCGGAGGGAAGGTTGTTTACAGAGGCATTAGCTGCTGTAGGGCCATTCACCAGCACCAGAAGGATCGCTCTCTGCGGGAGCACGCTGTTCTGGAATAAAAGCATACTTTGTGAAGGAATTCATCTTTAAAGGACTGCCTGCCTAAGTGCTCTTCTGGAACAGCCCTTGCAGAATAATGCAGTCCTCAAAAGCAGTGCCAGCCGGTTCCTCTGCACAGACAAAGCCTCGGGCACCCAGAATTAGACTTTAGGTACTTACATAAATCACACCTGGTTACAATAATTTTGTATATTTATCCAATTTCAAGAAGTTGTTCACTCCTACGAGCTACACCCGCTTGACTACTACTGGTTATCTCTTCTTTCACTTCAAATTAAAGATCCAGGGTTTACTAAATCGAATGCATATGTTCAGTGGGTAGGGGTCTTCTTCAGGAGGCAAGTAGGGTTGGAAACGGAGGTGTGGTTTTCACATTCTAATGAGCAAAGTGCATCTAAAGGACACTATTTTTAGGAGTTTGGCTGATGAGTCAATTAGTTTTGACAAACTGTGCTAACTAATTAAGGATATACTGAGCATCAGTGTGCACTAGCAGCCCAGAAAGCCAACCGTATCCTGGTTTGTATCCAGAGCAGCGTGGCCAGCAGGTCAAGAGAGGGGATTCTCCCCCTCTACTCTGCTCTCATGAGACCCCACCCACAGTTCTGTGTCCTGCTGTGCAGCCCTCAACATCAGAAGGATATCAACCTGTTGGAGCGAGTCCAGAGGAGGCCACGAGGATGCTCCGAGGGCTGGAGCGCCTCTGCTATGGGGACAGGCTGAGAGAGTTGGGCTTGTTCAGCCTGGAGAAGAGAAGGCTCCGGGGAGACCTGCCAGCACCTTCCAGTGCCTGCAGGGGCTACAAGGAAGCTGGGGGGGACTTTTTACAAGGGCCTGTAGTGACAGGACAAGGGGTAATGGGTTTAAATTGAAAGTGGGGAGGTTTAGATTGGATATCAGGAAGAAGTTCTTCCCGGAGAGGGTGGTGAGGCACTGGAACAGGTTGCCCAGAGAAGCTGTGGATGCCCCATCCCTGGAAGTGTTCAAGGCCAGGCTGGATGAGGCTTTGAGCAACCTGGTCTGGTGGAAGGTGTCCCTGCCCATGGCAGGGGGGTTGGAACTGGATGGTCTTTAAGGTCCCTTCCATCCTGTGATTCTGTGATTCTATGACCTCTTTCCACTGGTCAAGGATAAACAGGATACATGTTTGTTTTTCAAGCATTTTGAACTCCCACTCCTCTATTCCAGGTTTCTAGATGTCTCATTATCCTAGTATATCCTATCTCACATAGCTCCTGCTCACAGGAGTACTCCAACATCTCCTTTACATGCAGTCCTGTACCAACCGTGCTACCTGAGGCAAGCTAAAATGGGGGATTTCTTTCCAAATACTGTGTCCAAGAAGGCCGCAAACTTGTAAAAGTCTTCACATCCTAAAAAACACCTTTTCATTAATTTGAAATGGCAGATTAAGTCATGTGTATGACTCAGCCTTGTTCTCTTGTCCTGTGACTTCAGGCAAGTAATTTATTTTCCAGCTTTAGGTAACAGATGCCCTCTGACAGGATTTGGCCATCCAATCCAAAAACACAGGGTGCCTTGTTTAGGAATCCTGGATGTGCATATGACACCGTGTAAAAAAACGAAAGGCTGAGCTTTGTTGAACTGGTTACTGGTGATGGGACAAGAGGAAATGGCCTCAAGTTGCCTCAGGGGAGGTTTAGATTGGATATTAGGAAAAACTTCCTCACTGAAAGGGCTGTCAGGCATCAGAATGGGCTCCCCAGGGAGGTGTTGCAGTCACCATCCCTGGAGTTATTCAAGGAGCATGTAGACATGGTGCTTGAGGACACGGTCTAGTGGGTATGGTAGTGCTGGGTTGGTGGTTGGACTGGATGATCTGATAGGTCTTTTCCAACCTCAGTGATTCAGTGATTCAAACCAGCCCCACACCATGTTCATTAGCAAGCCTGTCCCTGCCAGCTGTAAAACAAGGGAAACGCACTATTCCTCAGCCATGGCAAAGGCAGTAGTTCGTAAATTTTAGCAGATAAAGCACCTGAAGACCACAATTTCTCTGTATTTCAGCGCGGGGGAGTAAGGAAATTCCCCACTCCCCTCAGGCCCGCCCGCCTCCCTCAGCGGGGCTCCAGCGCGAGCGCGCGCGCAGCTGGCGGCCGCCCGGTTTTGGC